>NC_034413.1:15984138-16218835 GCF_002078875.1 Numida meleagris | reverse complement strand
CCTCCACACACCTTTCAAACAAAAACTACAGCAAAAGATTGCCATAACACCAATGTCAACGGTTTACGGGCGTTTGGCCTGGTTCTGTGACGAAGGGGACGGGGGACCCACGGGCCCACACCCCAGGAAAAGGGAAAAGGGGAAAAGGGTAAGGAGATGACACTGAGAGCAAAGAACAGCGGCAACAATCTGAGGAGAAACAAACTAATTTACTAAATAAGATATTGGAATGCAAAACAACACACTATAATACAATAGAATTACAATTCAAGCTGATAAATCCAATACAGAGAGAGAGAGAGAGAGAATGTCCCAAAATCAAAGTAGGCCTTACTCTACTACCGACGATAAGACGGCTGGAGAGCGAGGTGCTGCCAAGACGAGAGACGGCGGAAAAGAGGGACGAGGTCTCGTGATCTGCAAGTTTTTATACTGCGAGCTTTTATCTTTTCCCTCCGGCTGGAAAATGGTAACAGAGGAGAAAAGCACTGTGGGGACTGTAGTAGTCCTTCTCTTCTGAGAACCAGGTACATCCACTACTTGATGTTATGATGTGGAATGCCAATAACCGGAAATCACAAAACCATGACAACAAACAAGATTACAGCAATCACAGCAAGATTAGCCCCTCAGTCCCCTACTCATATTGAGTCTTAGCAGGGTGTTTGCCTAGAGAACAAGGTATATTTCCTCTTCCCCATTGTCTTTATGTCAATTTTATCAACAGAATATGTTAATTATCATAAACTGATTATACTTATAGATTATTCAAGTGAAAACTTTAAAAGTGCTTTCAGGATTGAAATAAAACACTTTTTATGTGCTAATGCCATCTATAACTTGTTTGTTCATTACTGTTGACTGACATCTCGGAGGAGCTTAGGTACTTACCCTTTATCTTACTTGCAAGAGAAGTTCCAGCTGAAAAATTCATTAGGCAGAAGTAGAGAACCTCTAAAGTTTAAGAGGAAGGAGATCACCTCCTCTAAGGAAGAGCTTGTTTCTGAAATTGCTGAATTTAACATTTCTGCATCCTCCTAGTAAGCTGAACTTTAGTTTTCCCCAAAACACTGATGTAAAACAAAAACATGATTCTACTATGGGGGCTTAGAATGCATTTCTAGTAAGTGCTATAATCTCATTTTATTTCTCAGTTATCTATGGGATTAAGGACTCTTCTAAGAAACAAACTTTGGATTGTTTTATGACATAAGAATACCAAATTGTATATTTCCTGCTGAATGCTGAAGACTTCTTGCACTCTGACATTTGTTGCTGAAGGAAGGTGTCTTAGTTTCAGATGTGACAGAATTGTTTGGCTTCATAACGCCTAGAACTGTGCTATGTTTTGGTTCTAAGAGGAAAACAATATTGATAACACATTGATGTTTCTAGCTGTTACTGAGCAGTGCTGTATGGAGCTGAGGACCCCTCAGTCTGTCCTACTGACCAGGAGTGAGAAAAGGAGCTGAGAGGCATAGAGTGCCCAAGGAGCTGGGAGGGCATAGAATCAGGAGGACTGACTTAAACTGGCCAAAGTCATGCTCCATACCATATGACATCATGCAGAAGGAGAGTTTTGACAGGGGTAGGAGTTAATCTCTGGCTCTCTCTTCAACTGCTTGGAGACAGGCTGGGCATCAGTTGAGGGATAGTGAGCAATTAATTGCTTGTGTATCACTTGCTATGTACATATATGTGTATGTCATAACTCTTATCCTTTTCCTTTTCTCAATCTTAATAAATAGTTTTATTTTGACCCACAAGTTCTACTTTATTTTTTTTATTCTCTTCCCCATCCCAGTGGGAGGGTGGGAGTAGTGAATGAACTGTGTAGTGCTGGGCTACCTACTGGGTGAAGCCACAACAGATGACTTCTGAAATTCCAACATTTCCAACTGATTGAAGTTGTTCTGTATAACTCTTTTTCATCTTAAATGTGATGTATCGATGTTACTTCATGTCAGATGGGAGACAATGAAAATACTGGGGAGAAAAAAAAGTGGAAAAGGACAGGTACAATACATTAAGGTAAAGTATTGGACCTTATGAGCAGGTACGCCTTGTCTCATTGAAAGTGGGTAATTTTCTCCATATCCAGAGACAACTGTTCAGTAATGCTTTCATGTGCATGGTTAGTCAAGACAGATGTAGGTATTCTTGTCAGCTGTGGTCACTAGCCCTAAAATAGTATTTAAACTTGGATGTTTGCCTCAAAGTAATACTAAAATGGTTACACAGGTTTTGTGTGGAATCCCAAATACTGTTCCTCCCCTCAGTGAGCTTTGAACCTTTGGATGCAGTTGGAAGAGTTAGCTGAATGGTTCTCAGCTGGCAGTAAGTCCTTGTGTCATCTCCAAGTCCAACACTTCCTAGATTCAATTGCTCAAGGGGTAGAAACATAGAAGAAAGCTGACTTGGGTGAATATTTGAGAGTTTGATGGGGATGAATTGCCTTAAAAGCAGCTGGCAATAGAACAATGTACTTTTAATGTTTGAAAAAAGACAATCATTTGTTGCTGTACAAATAAGCTTTTTCCTTGCTTGTAGGCTTGTGAGACCCAGGTTTGTGATTCTGCAGAAAATGACTTGTGAAAGATCATGGGAATCATGTTATTATGTTTAGTGATTTCATTTAAAAACTTGAACTGACCTTTAGAAGCTTTTCTGCTTGATGTTAGCTGGACAGATCTGTGTGTGGATGTGAGCATGGAGGTTTGTATTGATCTTGAAAAGAAAACTGCATTCATACCTACCTGATGAGACAGGCAGCTACTGCACAGGTACCTGGAGGAGGAGTTGATGGAAGCATGAGTACTTGAAATCACTCTCCCTCCCATTTATTTACTTGTGTATGTATATTAGTTACAAGATAACACTGAACTTGGCACAAACCAGATTTAAAAGTAGTTTCATTTACTCTGAGCTGATCAGTGTTTCACTCTGCAGGGAAAAGTGTGTACCACATCTATCCCACAGTACTGATTTTGTTCTGGGCTTCAGCACAGCATTGGAAAGGGAAAAACTGAAAAACAGAAGAGACAGAAGTACCATGAAGAAAGAAGTCCAATCAGGTAACTTCTATCTCCTTCCAGGGTTAACGAGACCTGGGCAGATGCTTCGAATGGACGGAGGAATGCCTCATACCAGGACGGCAAAATGAAACTCCGCTGGCTGAAATGATTAGTGGCACCATGGATGGTTGGTTCTGATTAGCTGCAATTTGCAGATTACTTGCAAGTATTTCATTTCCAGAAGACTGCAAGCTACTGACCATGCGACATTGGAGTCAAAGTCATAGCTGGGGGTGAGAGTGAACTGCTTGTTCCAGAAGCTTCTAACAGAGCTCTTGTTGGTATTGGGCACTTCATGATATGCACTTAATTATACCACAGAAGTGCTATTTTTAAAATGGCATTTTTATTGTGAGAACAGCCTCATTGCTGCCTTCTGCTGCATGGAAAAGTAGTTGCACACTTGCTGTAGTAGTGCGTGGTTCACTGCTGCAAAAATGACCTTTTACATAATGTCATTTGTGGTGTTTGGTGAGTCTGAGACATGACTTATTTCTGTGCATTTTCATAAGGCACAGCAAGTGCAAAAAAAACAAGTTGCTTTGTTTGGGGGGGGGAAAAAACCAACCCCAAATGTTTAACAGCTGTTCAGTTTCACAACCTCTGGCACTTAACCACTGCGTCTTAAAGTATCTCTCAAAATGCTGCTGACTTTTGAAGGCTCTGTTATCACCAGGCTCCATCTGAGCTTAGGCTTTGCTAGGTGGCAAGGACAAGAGGCACGGCTGCTGCATCGCTTCTCAGTACAACTCTTTTGCTGCTCAGTGTTCCTAACAGCTAGATGGTGGTGGCCCTTGTCTATCTGCAGACTTCGAGTGCTGTCACCGGAAGCCTGGCCATGGGCCTACTCGGTGATTGGGAAAGAAACAGGCTCTCGTGGGCTTGTCACTTCTGCAGTCTGAGCTCTCTGTTGTACAGTGGTAAGAGGAATGAAATGACCTGCATTGACTCCCAGCTCCACCGGCAACCTGGTTCTTCCGTGTTGGGAGAAAGTGTTGTGCAGGCACCGCCTGAGTTCTGCAGGAGACTGCTTCACAGAGACACCTCTGTGCTCGCGGGCATTTGGAAAATACACGTAATGCTCTGCTGGCAGGGAAGGATCTCACTGGTCCTGATTTGTTGTCATGAAATGTGAGGCTCAATCAGGTAGTTAAACATAGTGTACTCTTTTCAGGAGTATGAACCAACCGAAACAAACCAACCACTCCTCACAAACAAACAGAAAACCTCAACAGGAACTTCTCAGAAACACTTTGCTGACACATTCCGTCATCTCTCCAGTTAAAGAATTTCTGTCTTTGCTGAATTGTGGTGGGAGGTCGGGGGAAAGTTGAAGATTTCCCCCTACAAAGTGTAAATCCCCTGGAGTGCAGCTTTCCGAGCACCGAGCCCTTTGTAGCTGCTGAGAAGCTAAAAGTCTTGGTTTGCTTTCAGCAGTTCAATGAATAATTCTGAAATAGGGGAAATGATTGCTTGGCAGGCAGGCTGCCTTTCCAACTAGTTTAGCCAGCAGAGGCATATTATCCAAATAATACATTTGAGTAATCTTTGTTTTTTGAAGTTATTTTCAAACTAATTCTGGAGATAAGGCATTGAGCTCAATTCACGTCATCTTTTTAAGCACATGATAAACATGTGGAATGATGATGAAAGAGGAAATTTCTCTTGTGTACAAATAGTGTTGGAAGACAAAGTAGTTCATAAGTCAAGCACTTCAGTGTTGTGGAAGGCACGCATCTACATTTCAGTACGAGGTATATATCCTTCATGCAAGCTGCATTTGCTAAACTTTTGTGATTTACATAAAATGAAGTATTCTGCTTGATTCAAACAAGTTAATAGTGTTTAATTCCCAAATAATCTTGAAATTTCCTGTTTACTTCAAGAAAAAGTTTTGAAAACCTGTGCAAAATGACCTTTCTCATTTCTGTTGCTGTATTGTTACAGCTATTGGGGAAAATATTTTGTTTAGAACTTAATATTCTACTGATAAAGATGGAGATGGGCACTAACTGCTGTGGTTATGCACTCCCTGACTGGCCAACAAGATGGAGTTATGGCAAAAAGATGTCTCTATAATTAGGGAGTTTTTCAAAACTGTATTAAAGCTTAGATGTTGCATCAAATCATACCTACGTGTGACTTTGTGTGCATTTAAGTATTGATGAGTATTGATTTTTACTGTTGCCTCACTGCCTTTCATTATTTTGACTTTTTGTTCTTCCTGTTGTGTATTGTTTTTCTGTCCCATACAACATTGGGGCTTAAAAGATATTTTGAATCATTTAATTTGTTCTTCCTTTCATAGAGATTAGTGCTGCACTGTGTGCTGGTTTCATGCAATTTTACTCTCATTTTCTTTCTCATCATCCTGACATCCGAGCAACATCTATGTGCAACTGAAGGATGTGTCACCTGATTCAGCTCAGATGCTTCAGAAGTAGTTATCAACATAAAAAGGTAAGACAAAATTGCTTGGAATTAGTGGATGGTAGAGAGAGGAGCGGTGTTTGACAGAACTTAGAAACACACATGGTCAATACAATTGTCTTAGCATTGCCAGTATGGGCTTGTTGCTTGGATTAAGAAGAAAGTGAGCTGCAGTGGCACTATTTGCCACACAGAGGGAAAACTGTCCCCTGGCCTTGCAGCCTCCAGGACAGTACTCAGCACTGCGACGTGGTGCCCAGGACACTGCTGTCACCAAGTGTGGGTGGAGGGGAAAGGTGGAGCTCCACAGGTGCTCTGCTGGCCACCTGGCACTTCTCAGCCTTCTTGGGGAACTGCTGTAGTAGTGGGGTCAAGAGGAATCCCTCCATGCACTGATGTACAAATCATGGTTGGCGGGATGTACAGCACTGGTTGGATTGCCCATTAACATTCTGCTGTTTTCTAAAGTACTACAACTTCCAAAAAAAAAAAAAAAAGAGGTAACTGTAGTCCACACTCTTGTCCTCTTGTAGAGATTTATGCTCTTTGTGAGTATTTTGTAGCTCAAAAGCAGGACCTCTTCTGAGTGACCCATTCGCTACAGTGGGAGTGGGCTGATGACCCTTAGTTCCCTTTGTACTCAATGTTAATTCACCTCTTTTCCTCCAGCCCGTATGGAGAATCAAAATATCAATATCAACTTTGATTTTATTTTTAACTTCACTGATAGATCTTATCGCTGGAGAAAAGCGCAGTGGTCCTTTTCACTCTTTGTTAACATACAGGTTTTTTTTTCAGATTTTGTAGACTTAATTAAAAAAATCTAATCGTTTAAACCAAAATCACAGAATCTTATGCAATGAGTCACTAAATAATGTGAGTTTTTTTGTTTGTTTTTAATGTCAGATGATTGAAACTGACTTAACTTATAACCACCTGGAAAAGAGTGAATTAAATTTAAATTATGGGTGGAGAATTTCAAAATTACCTTTTATGTTACTTCCTTTTGACAAGTTTTTCTCTTGTTTACTGTCATTTTTTTTTCCTTCATTAACTCAAAATATGAGTGTAACAGCGGGACTGATTGGTGGTGTTTTGGAACAGTTATCAGAGAAGCAGTGATGGATAGGAAAGGAAAAGCATGTTCAGAACTGTGGCATGGTAGGACATTGTGTACTTGGCTGTTGGATTAGCACAGCAGAGCTGTAGAGCATATTGATATGAGATGTACCGATTTTTAGATTTTAGGTAATGAAATTTTTCCATACTTTACAGCTTTACTTTTCAAGACTGATTCAAAGACATGCATGCTAAGGGCTAAAACAGAAAGTGGAGACTTGTCATTGTTGCAAGCTCACGTACCGTTTTGATAGAGTATCCTACCCTGGCTTGGAAGGTAATCTAATTTGTAAATTGAATTGGAATGAATTGCCTCTGTGATAAATCAAATTTCTGTATTAGCTGCTCTATTGTTCAAGTTGCCCTGACTGACTGTTAACTGGAATGTGCCAAAACCTGTCCTTAAAGGTATTCATATCTGATTGTGTTGGCTTCTATGGAAATTTGCCTGCTAGCAGAACTTAACTGTGTGGCTTCATGAGAGCCTGTATTCTGAAGCAAACATCTCAGAAGATAATGACCTATAAGTTCTGAATGAAAAGTGAGAAATCTGTGGCTTGGAGTCTGCCAAAACAGCAATAAAAAATTGCTGTTTCACAGGCAATGGTCAAACAAAGCACTGAATTAATGGCTGCTGGTATCGGAGATTCATTGACATATGTATGGTGACAATTTCATTTTATTGAGAGGAGGAGGAGCTGGAGAAGCTCTCACTGGCTACTACTAAGAATGTGGCCTCTTAGCAGAAGCATAAGATTGAACCACCTCAGGCGTTTTAGCTACCTTTTCATCAAGGGCTGCTGAGTCTCCGCAGTGCTTCCTTGGGGCACTCCAAACAGCAAAGGGCTTAAAAACAAATGACTAAAACTGCGATGTTTCTAACCTGCTGCCTTTAGAGAACAATGCAACCCTCTTGACAAAAAGTGCCTCTACAAGACTGCCTGCTGGTGTTCACATCAGCCTCCTCTTGTTCGCAGTGACGGCCTCAGCACTTTCCTCATCAGAGAAACCTCTCGGAGTTTCCTTGGTGCCCAGTGAGAGCAATCCAGCCTGGTAGAGTCTGTGCTCATCTTCCCCTCAGCTCTCATCTGCATTCTGTCAAAGCCATTATCTGAAAGCTGTGGGCTTGCCCATGGAACTGAATAAAGGAAACTAGGAGAGGGATGAGCGTGAGGATAAAAATCCCAGGTGGTATTATCTAAATTGCCAATCTGCAAAAATATATTTTTAACATCAGTGTTGCCCAGTATAAGAATAAGCTGCTTTTTCAGGCTGTTCAGGTATGATGTCTGTCAGAGAGGTTACAACGAAAGCACAGAAGAATAACACAGCTCCAGGAAAGATGAAGCTAATTTTTAACTTCAAGCTGCAGTCAACCTTCGCAGCAACTAACCTTCCAAAAATGCCCTGTGTTATCTGCCTCTCTGAAACTTTTTTCTCTCAAACAACACAAACTACAGAAAATATCTAGACGTAGGCAGCACACATCTGTTTGATCTTGCTTACTTCAGATGCCTTTAATGTGTTTCTTGCATTTAGAGTTTCAGCAAATCTAACAAAATGAAACTGAGGAGCAAATGGGGTGGATTATCTCCATAAAAAGTTGAGGAAAAGACTACAGTGCAGAGTCAAAATGGCCTGAAATACAGCAGCATGCTGTAGAACTAGAAACAAGAGGAAAGAAAACTATCAGAATAAACTACTGGAAGGAGGGTTATGTGGGACTAAGTGTTTTTTCCAACAATCAGCGCTGTGCATCTGTAGCAGATGGTAATCCAGTCCAGTATCAGAGTCACCTAGAGCCAGGAGTCCAGACCTTTCTGGACATCTAGAGCTCCTCCTCTTTACCCTTAGGTTTCCCTGTTTTCTACATCTCCTTGCTGCAAGTTCCTTATTCCTTGTTTTGTCCTCATGGGATACAACATCTTTGTAACTACTTTTGCATATTTGAAGATAGCCTTTTACGTCCTCTGATTTTCAGCCTTTCTTGTTGTGTTTTCCCTGTGCTCTCACTTGGTGATTGCTGTTTGGGAAAAGGGGCCTTTCTCTCTCCCAGTCACCACCTTGCCCCAGCCCAGCTGCTTTGGGTTTTCACGGAATTTTATGTTCCTGAGTATCTACAGCTTGTGCTAAAACTTGGGTGATACGCTGATGGACCAAAGACACTGCAACATCTGTGTATGCAGATAGCGCCTTTGCGATGTTATAGGCTGATGAATATTTGTGAAAACTTTGGATGAGTTTGTGCCCACGTAGACTCTTCAGGATCAGGTATTGCTTCCTACAGCAAAATTTGTTATCTCCTGTGCTCTGGTGGGTTTGCCGTGGTGGTCTACTGTTGTGATTGTGCTTATGAGACTAAGGAAGGATTGTGTTTAAAGTCTTGTCTACTACTTCTCTCTATTACTTAGTCTAATAAATGACATAATAAGTGAGATTTATGATCTTGTAAAGAAAAACCTGGGAAATTAGTTTTCATTTGTTTTTAACTTAGAGATTCCAACCTCTCCAGGAATCCATAGGAGTAAATACATCCATAAATGAGCATAAGAATTCTCTTGACCAAGAAGTGTAAACCTGAGCATGATTTTAGTCTGTGCAGAGACTAAAATAAAGAATTGTTGCGAGCTACACATTTTTTTTTTTCATTAGAAAGGAAGATCAGTTCTTGGTAAATACTGATGGTACTCTTCAGTGTCACCAGCTTTTTCTTAGCAGGCACCAGGCATAGTGAAAGATGGTGGAAAGAACACTGCCATTGATAACTGTTGTATAATCTGCCTAGTGACTTGCCCCTTTTTACCAGGCAAGATTTAATTTACGTCTTGTGATTTTTTTTTTTTTTGTTTGTCTCCATCTAGAAATCTGAACTGACTCACACTGGAATTTCAGTAGCGGTTTTGTGAAAAAAGGCAGTAAAAATGTTCCTCTTTATTTCTTGGTGGTCAACAGACAGTTGTGCCTTTAATGTTCCAGGAGTTTTGGGGTGAGGTCTGGAATCATGGATGGGAATTCTAACTACCTGCTCCGTCTCCCTGGATTACTAAACTTGTTACTTGCCTCAGAGTTTATGTGGGTTGAACTTGTGTCCCCCTCAGATGCCCTATTGAGTCAATCTGCACATTTTGGTGGAAATACAACAAGCAGTCAACAGGTGAGCCTTGGAATATTCATGAAAGCCTAAAGCATATTCTTCCCAACTGCTATCTTCAGCATTTGGCAAAGAATTTTTGGGATCCTAGACAAATTAGATTGTGTGCAGTCCATCAGAGCCCCCTTATTTGATTTATACTGACCATAAATCAAGAGCTGTCTGCTGAGCTGCCTTCTAACAAGCATGTGGAATGAGGGAGAAATTGTATTCAACTCTGAAAAGAAATAGTATTCTATCAAATGCAGTCTTTGCTTTAGCTGTAGTACACTTAGGAAAACCAAAGCAATGCTTGCTCACACTTGGCTGAGTGATCGCTCTGTTATGGTGTTTGGGGATGAAATAGATACATGCCTTGTACTTGGTTGCAGACTTTGTTTCTCTTTGGCTGTACCAACAGGCAGCTGGAGCAGCGGAAAGGACAATGCTAAATTAAGGTCTCATGTGGATCTGAGATGGATCTAACAACTGTTCCTAATGGGGACCTTGTTCACTTAGATTAACTTTGCAAGAAATACTCCAGAAAGGATCATAAGGCCTTGACTTCATGTAAGCCTGTTTGATCTCCCTTTAAGAACTTGTATTAACTGATAAACCAGTAAAATTATGATGTTAATTGATGCACTTATAAAGAGATTGCAGCTTAGTTTATCTCTGTCTTCACATGGATTTCACAAATTTTTTTGCTTTATTTCCCTTACTGAATGATACGTGGAGAGGTGTGCACCTCAATAAACATTCTTCCCTCATAAAACTTTTAAATAATACAGGAGAAAAATCTATCTCTGAGCCAAAGTGTAGCACAGCATCATTTGTCTTCTTTGGCACTATTTGTAAATATTTTAACTGTGTTAATTAAAAACAACTAGGCTACTTTGAAAAATCTTACGGTGCCCTAGCTATCAGCTAAATTTTCTCCTTCACAGACTTTGGGGTTCTGATTTCTGTTGATGAGTGGAAGGAAGGATTCTTGGGCAATGTTCATGTGTTATAAGGAGCTGATCTGAAGCAGTTTACAGGTAGAGTTTTTGCAGTTTACTTTTAATTCAGATTCTATGGAATTCCCATTTGCCTTTCAGGCTGTTTCAGTCCTAAAAATGATAAATTTGTGTGTGTGTTCATTTGGGGAAGAATAGGACTTTAAAACTCCAAACCCCATTACGATGGGCAAACCTTTGCTCGGCTTGATTTGCTACCATAATTTTACAGCTGCTCTCAATTATGCCAATTGCTTACAAACCTTTTAACAACCTGATGTCACAGAGCACTGATCAAGCTTCGTTCAACTATGACTGCTACACTATGCCGTATGATTGGATCTCCCGGGGAGTTTTCCTTTATGTCATGGAGGATAGGAGGAAGCAGCCTGAACTCAAAACCAGGTCTAAGTAATTAAAAAGAGGTACTGCTTTTATTTTTATTTTTAACATTTACAGTTTCCATTTTATGGTATTCTGCTGTATACTACTGAATTTGAGAATCATCACAGTGGGTTGGCCTTAAGCCAATAATTCCAGGTAAAACTGATTATTTCCATGGAAAATAACAGGATTTGAAACCACCACCACAGAAGCGGTAAGTCTGGGGGGGGGGAGGGATTAAGGTTTGTGTGTTGATATTCCTTAGGCAGGCTTCAGCTGACCTCAATGTCTAACTATTGGTGCTGTCCTGTGGTGCTCCAGGTGGCCAAAGCTGACTGTAAAGGAGCCTTGAATGCCTTGTCAGTGTGATATGTGTACATGGGCTGAGAAAGAAAAAATGTTGTTCATCCATTCAGTCCAAGCTTCTCTATCGCAAACTGAATTTTTGCAGTCCATGTTGTCTCCCTCTCTGGTGAGATCCTGGTGCTTTCGGAAATGAAGGTCAGAGAATTAAATGATGTTTCCCTTGGATGCAATTCAAATGAGAAAAGTGCAATTCAAAATAAAACTGTAAGGAACAGTAGACAGATTTAAAAAAAAAAATAATAAAAAAATAGAGTAGCTGTTGGAAGGCACAAGTGGTGCGTGATTTGTCTCCATAACATGAAATTGGTTTTGCTGCCGCTTCTTCAACTGGTCCCTTGAGTGCTTTTGGATTCATAGCAAGCCTATTCTGCTGGTTTTGCTCTTTATTTTCTGCATTGTTCCCTTGAGGATTTAGCCTATTTCCGTGTACTTTTCTCAGAAGGGTGCAGGAAATGTGTGTAATATCTCCTGCCACTGAGTGAAGGCCTGAAGGAGCTGTCAGCCCGCACACATCTCCATGCTTCTTGGTGGGGAGAGAACAACGTGGCAGCTCCATCACACTCTGCTCAGGGTGTGGGTGCAGAATCTGCTACTTCCCATCTCAGTTTTGAGCACTGAAGGATTTTCTAGTCTTTTGGAGGAGTATCTGTTCTGTAAACTAGATAGCATTATGCTTATTAACACTGTAATCAGTCATATGTGGGACAACTTACAGAAGCGTTCCACACCTTTTGTCTGATGTCATCTGCTACATGATTGCAAGGCCCACTCTCCTAGTAGAGGAAAAATGGCACCTGAATTCACTCCTTGAGCCACTTAACAGTTTCTCTTTGCAATTGCAAGTCTCATGAAACCTAAATTATCATCAGGTGAAAAGTCCTCTGTCAAAGTGCCTGTAGGATTCCCTGCATAAGTGCAGTTCTAAGCGGTTTGTGTGGCACCAGCACACAACAGCAGGATGTTGCTGAATGTTTTAAGGAGGGAGTTTATCGGTGTTCCACTACAACATAATACACTTACACATTTCTACTGGAGAGAATGCCCTGAGGAGGCTTTCTCCTGTGGACTGTAAATAGAGCTAGAGGTGTTACACAGTAATGTCTCAAAGGCATCCCAACAACTACTAAATATCCTCTCCCATCCTCTACACGGTACCAAAAAGCCCTGGAGAAATAGTGTAAGGACTGGTAAATCCCCCAGAGTGGCTGTTAGTAGAAGATCATCACTGAACTGCAGTTCCCATGGAATAGCAATGAGTACCTCTAGGTGTTGTACAACTCAGGGCTTTTTATGAATGACAAAGAAAGGAAGTGAGAAACTATCTTTCTATGATTCATCACAGTTTCTGAGCAGCGATGCACTCCATGCTTGTCTTCTCTGCTCGATCCAACCTCCTGTTCTCCCAAGGCTTTTCAGTCTCTCTTATATAAATCAGAAACTGGTTTTAACTGCCAGGGTATGCAGCCATTATTTGTACGTATAATTTATTCTGGCTAGAAAACAAAGCCTTGACTGCGTTAACAAGCACAGTAAACACGAGGTGATGAGGTTCTTCTGAGAGACGTTATTTTATATTAAGAATTCTCTGAGTTGTAGTTTGAGTGAAAGATGTCTTTTGAAGTGCCTGAAATAGCAGCTATTATCCAATAGATAACAGTGCTTTTGGAAGTTTGTGATCTCACAGCCAGGAAGATGGTAGGCATCTGTTCCCTGCTGCCATCAAGATACAGCCAGGGATATTGTTCACAGTGACTGAATCCTATAACAAATCCAACAATTTGGGGAATTGCTACTAAGAGAGGTAATTTCTCATGTAAATCAGTTTCCTTTCTGTGTCAATGATTGTGCTATAATCTTTCTACATAAAGTTTTCCCTATTTAAGAAAATCTGCAATTAGCATAACTCTCAAAGAAATTCAGTTCAAAGGCTTTTGCAGCTCTCTGTTATAAATAGTTTTAGGAAAAGGAAGAAGAAGCAGTTGCTTTCTTCCCTCCTTTTTCATATGGCTTGTCCCTGCTATTCCTAAACCAGTTCTGAAGATCATCCCGTTTTTCCATTTAGGCCACGATTCAGTCAGATAGTGCACTAAGGTTGCTAGAACAATGTATTTATTAATGAGATGGTGATGTGGCAGCCAAACTGGGGTAAAAACCATTCAGATCAGTGTAGGCTCAGCTAAGATGAAATTTGAGTTGATTCTGGAATAAATGAGTGAATATGTTATGCTGCATAGAACAAAACATTTTGCCAGATGCAAAGAAGATTTTGGCTTGGGAGTGTCTGCAAATAAACAGAAGGCTGGAATTGTAGAATGAGGCACCAGTGGTGATTCCCTGTATTGGACTGCCTTGGTTAACATTATACCAGTGAGCACGGGTTCAGTTCTTTTCCCTATTTCAAATCAACTCAGACCTAATCATCTTCTCAGTTTGTCCCATTGATTTTTCCCTTCCTTTGCAAGGATATCTCAAATGTTCACTGTGAGGGATGGAGGTGAAAAGGATCAGGCAGATGGACAGACAGCCACGGGTGATGGCTGAGGTAGTCTGCAGATCACGTAGGTCATCTCCAGATGTTCTTGCAGATCATACATATCAAGCCCACTGGTTTTGTTCTCATTGCCCTCTTATTTTTTGTTTTAATAATATATATAAAGTTTTGTGACTCATATACATTAACTATATAATAGAGTTATATATCTTACCTGTAGCCTAAGACAGTTCCTCTTCACTCAGCATGGCCCAGGCAAGCCTAAACCCATGATGTATATCACTGCTGTGAATCACAATAAGAATGTATTTTAGCCAGTTTCCCTCTGTTTCTCTTCACCTTTCAAAGGCAATATATTACAACTGAACATTTAGGAAGTGTTTAAATCATGGTGGGGCTTCCCCATCAAAGATCCCCAGTTTTAAGGGAATAAATGTGTTGGCAAACAGCACATTTGTGAGTGGGATTTAATTACCTTCCAAGCATAATGGTTGAAATGAATGTTAGGAAGTATCCAAGACAGAGGGCAATGTGCAATTACCTGGTAACCATTTTCTGTAAATTTGTGTCTTTTCCCATTGGAATCTTCATCCTTACTCAGCTGCTGGGTATGAACGTGCAGGAAAATGTTCTAACATTTCAAGGTGCTGTTACAGTAGGACCTTTCATGTCACTAAATGTATTTCAAAATCAGTGGGAAAAAGTACCTAAAGAAGGGCTGGGTATAGGAATGTCTGAGTTAGAAAAACAAAGCCAGCTGTCCCTACAGCTTTGCTGCTCTCTGGGGGCAGGATAAGCAAGTTCTCTGGGGAGATATGTATAGAATGTAGCTGTCACCTGATGTAAATTAAAAGGAAAGCACAGCTGTGTTTCTGCAAACTGAAAGCCCTCTGACTTATACTGTGGCCTGGTGCAAAGTGATAATAAACTTATATACCCTTTCTTCAATTAATACCACTTTGAGAAGATCGTGGTGGCTTTCTCCACTCTGGCTCCATCAGAGTGTGGTGAGGGCAGGGGAGCAGAGCTCGTCCCACAGCAAGGTGTGGGAGGAGGTTGGGAGGGGGTGGCCAGAGCAGTGCCAGAGACCTCATTTTCACAAGGGCAAATAAGAAGAAACCCAGAATTATTTTACCAGATAAATGAAATGAGAACAGGGCTTCAGCACTCCAGGAAATGGTGAAGCACGTGGGTGGAGGAAAAACCTACATTTCCTTACCTCATCTGATACCAGCTTCCTTTGAGAAGTTGATGTGCAGTTAGGAGGCCGAGCTTTGACTCCGGCTGATAGCAGTGTAACTGAGTACAATGTATCTGCATGTATCTCTTCCTGAAAGAGAAAAAGAGATGAAATTTTTAACAGGGTTCTAGGAAGTATCTGACTGCAGACGCTTTGTGCCCCTTTGGCTTCAGATGCCTCTCTGAGATTTTGGTATCTGGATTGCCTACCTTTGTTATCTGTCTGAAAGATATGGAATGGATTGTAAAGCTTCACAAAAAGCTATCTGGTCTCGAAAGCGCCAGGTGGGTCAGTGATGCCTCCAGAGATTGCCAAATTGCTGAAACATCCCATGTCTCTCTACCTAGAGAAACTGCAACAGAAAAAGCAAAGGGTTTATTCTTTTTAAGTTGTTTTTATTTTGCTTGATTTTACATAAAGGCACAGAGAGGAAGGAAAAGGAAGTCATAAGGGAAGTTTCATTTGAAAAGTTCCAACCAGAATGGGGCAAAAATAGTACTTTTCTAGATGATGAAATGGTTTGTCTACTTCTTATTTGCTATGAGGATACATCAATAATACTAATTTTCTTTGTCAGGTGGCTTTCATTGATATGAAATAAATTAATGAAAAAAAAATGCAGGTTTTCAGTTATTGTGAGCTGTTTTAGGTGCCTCTCAACTCTGAGGCTCTGCCTTCAGATTTTGATTGAATCAGGTGTTATAAGAGAATGCCTCCATCTCCATGCTGCTGCTCCTCATGACGTGAGCTGTGATGGAATATCTGCTTCCAAAGGTAGTGGGGTTGTGAGTGGGAAGTTAAAACAACATCTAGATGCACTAGAAGAGAGGAAAGCAGAGCTTCCAGCAAGCCTGCCCAGACAGCTCCACCAGTGCCTCAAACTGCTGGAATTTCCTGAACATGAACATTAATCACAAGATTCATTTTTTCATGACATTATTTCTCTCTGCCTTTGCCTGAAAACTTAGTTTGCCTTTTGTTTCAAAAATATTTCTTCTGAAGAATATATTTTACAAATAACTGTGTAAGAAAATCAGGCATCAACATTTCTTACGCTAGATGAAGAAATCCTAATTGTTTTCTCCAGCGGTCAAAGAAGGTTGTAGTAAAAAGACAGTATTTGCAAGGTAATATAAGTAGATCTGTGATATCTTGTGATGTCTAAAAAATTGCTGTATCTGGCAGTAAAACTAGAGCACTGAGCCAGGGACTTTTTGTGGCTTTTCTTCCTTCTAGGTTTCTCAAAAGACATGGCTTGTACCATCATAGCATCTAAGCGTGTCCATATCTTAACTGTTGAATTCATTGGCCAGCTTCAGCCAGATTTAGGGATAGGCAGTCATGTCATTGTCACATCTCTACAGATTTCTTGACAGTAGGCAGCTGGACAGGGGAGAAGAGAAGGCCACAGAATAATCTCATTCTTGACCAGATAATCCAAACTGAAGAGGTTGCTGTGCAGGAAATCAAGTGAATCTTATCACTGCTGTTGATAAAACTTGAATAAAGAGTATCTTCGTAACAAGATAACTATAAAAGGGTTTGTGATGGTGATTTTTTTTGTTTGTTTGTTTGTTTTTTTAATGCACTACAGGAGTTTCATAGCCATCAGACTCATTGTTAGCTCACATAATGGCTAGAGATCGTGACATGAAATGTAACTACAAAATCTTGCTATCTTGAATTAAATGCTTCAGTGAGTATGTGAGAACATTTAAGGCAGATTTAGTTTAGGAAAGCACAGTGTGGTTAATACCACAGCTGAAGGTAGGAGGTTCACTGCTAGATAAAGATGGAGCATTGCATGTCAGAACTCATAGGCTTCTTTTGATCACCACAGCAGCTGTCTGCTCTCCTCTGTGCAGCTCTAACATGTCTGTGATGTAGCAGATCAGGACTGGCAATGGAAACTTGCACCTACCTTTAATCATTGTATATGTCACGTGGGCCAGTGCTTTACAATCTCCGTCTTCCCATTGCTAAAGGAAGGAGCTTACTGGCTGCTGTAGCTGTTCAACCTGTGAAAGAAGCTGCACATCTTAAAGACACGTTGCTCTAATTTTAACATTTTTGAAGCATTTTTAGTATAAGTGTGTCAGATATTTGGTCTCTACTATCAAAACTGTTTCTGTGACTTTGCTGAAGATAATTCCATCAGCAATTATTTTGAGCTCTGTCACGTAACTTCCCCAGGGGTGTGAGAAAAGCAGCAAAAGGATTTTTGATCTGTTTGCTGAGAAGCAGCAGCAGGAGATGATGTGGAGGCTGCCGGGCTGCCCTCAAAGTTCTAGAGAGGGTACTGAATGGTTTCTGAGTAGTTACCTATGGAGTAGTGTGATTCAAAGGCAACTAGACACAAACGAACAGGTTTTAAATTTTTAATACCAACCTTTTGCTGAAGGCTGAGAATGCAGTCCCTTCAAATCAAAACGACTACTTGCTATTCATGCAGGTTTGGTTTTTTTTAACTGAAATATAATAAAGAAAATCAAACTTGAGCTTTTGCAATAAGAATTAAATAGTAACTGGCACACCACTGTTTGAAGTGTCTGCTATGTATTAGAACTAGAAAAAAATGACAGATTCAGTGGGCAGATTACTTCAGGACCAAGTGCTGAATCTCCAACGGAAATGAATTGCAGCTGACTGGAGGTCTGCATTTGGAGGGAGCAAAAAGCACTGAAAGTAGGCACAGTGTTTGTGAAAGAACAGCACTTGTTACAATGCCTGCCTGTCAATTAAGACTTTAGTTTTCTGTAAAGTAGAAATTGAAATTCTTTTGAGGGATGGTTAGGGAAATCCATGCTTTAAATGAAGTGTGATGTATCTATTTTAAACAATACTTGAAGAGCTACAAAGACTGATCTTTGTTAATGTACTGGGAGGACATGGGGCAAATATTGGGTGAGGGACAAGTGCAGATTTGGATGGCTTTTCAGCTTCAGCTCTTTGCCCAGATTTCCAGTGTAAGGTAGATCATGAGATTTGTTAAGTAAAAATAAAGTTATACATGGAAAAATGGTTTAATAGTAGACTCAGTGAGGCTATGGATATGAGGATTATTTTAATTGATGTGAGACTAGCAGTCTTTGTATTCTGTCCTAGATGAATCTTCTCTGCCATGTAATCTGTGTACTTCCAACACACATCCAAATGCTATGGCCAGGACCCCATGATCTGGCTTTGGCTAGTGTGCCAACAAAGATTAGAATGAGACAAGGATGTAAGCATTACAAGCGGAGAGCTATGGGCTTTTTTACCCTTGAAGGAAAATGTCTTTTCAATGCCCTTAATGAAAATTAGCAACGTGAGTCATGTTGGGAAGCCAGAACAAGTCATTTTTTAACTGTTTTGAACTGGCAAGACCTTCACAGAGAACCAATGGCATTTCTAGAGGGATGCGTCTTTTGGGAGTTCCTTTCAAATCAGTCTCACTGATCACCGGGTTCATTGCTATTGTAATTCTTTAAGAAAGGGTAACTCCAGTGAGGGTGTTTCATTGGTTTGGAAATTGGTTGTGGTAAATAAATGTAGATAGAAAAAGCAAAATAACATAATTTCCTTCTAAGTTTGTGTTTTTATGGAGTATTCAAATGAGTGAGTACACTTTGTTCCATGCAGGATGGCAGCGGAGGACATGCTAAGACCAAAAACCCGAAACGTCAAGCACACTGCATTCCTGTCTCATAAGTCCTACTGCAACATTGTCAATAAACGTTAAGAGAAATTTTCTGCTTGAAGTCACTAACTTGTAATAAGGTAAATATTTAACACAAATATGTCACTGAAAATTTATTTGACAAAGAAAATTTGCTCTGTCGATCTTGTGGGAAAGAACTACTTTGATTTTTCTTTTTCCAATTTGCAAAATTCTGGATCAAGAATAGGAAACATAATTATTTATTTACAAACAGCATAGTTTCCTTGAAGTGTAGGTTATTTAAAGAATAAGATGGGGCTCTTGGAGTCTTGTTATTTGTACACTTTAAAATGCAAAAGCTTACACAAGTTGAAAACGTCCCCTTTCACCCCTAAAAACTCCTTGATTTTCTCCTCAATTTTCTAGAGACTACCTGCCCCTTCTGGAGGCCTTCTAGAACACAGCAAGGGAGCTAGGCTCTGCCAGTCCTTCTACACTGCCAGCAGAATTGTGTACTGAGATAAGCTGATGAAAGGTATTAGGGTTATCAAGTTTTGCTGCAGGTGTAATCTGAGGCCATGAGGTTGTTCAGGTGTTAGTGATGATGTCTGAGCTGACGGAGATTGGTGACAGCTGAAGCCAAAAGCTTGATAGGTCTTCTGCTGTTACAGAGAAGGGGTACATGGTGTGGAGGTATGTTGTGGTATCTGTTTGTGTGGTCAGGGGGACAGAAGAAGGCTCTGGTGAAGGTCTGCATTGCTGAGGGCAAATTTTGGGCAGACTGCTGAAGGCATTGCTGAAACTAGTGCAGATCCAGATTTCTGGGAGGTAAGTGCTTGGTCAGTGTTTAAGTCATCACTGCTACGATGATTTTCTTTATCCCTAATTAAATCTTCTTTTTCTTGAGAGGTTATTATTTTGCCTCATGCTCATTTGCAGAATGTTTTGCTGCTTGTCTAGGAAGTTGCTGAAGTGACTTGTGATGTAGGCTTTATCTTCTGTGGTGCAGAGAGCGATAAAAATACGAAAGGTGTTTCAGGTTCTCTGATCTTTCTTTAGCCTACATTTTGTAAAACTTTATTCCACTTCAAAGAGCTTTCTGCTTCCATAAGAACTGAATTAAGCATTTTCAAAGAACAACTATGTCTGCAGCAGATGAGAGGACCGAATGCTTCTCCTGTTCTGTTGGCCTGCGTGTTTGGTGCTATGGAAGGGATTACTTGACAAACTGTTCCATGAAGTTTGTGTTGATCTCTGGGCTTTCATGAGAGCAATAGATTATTTTTTGTCAGTACTTCAGGAAGCAGATTTTTAAACAAGTTTGCAGGTAAATGTTGTAATACTGTTCCTACATAAAAGAATATGGATTTAGCTGAATATTAAGCAATATTCTTTGTCTTTCTCAGTTAATTGCAAGTGAAAAATAGAATATGTGGTCATTCAAAAAATATTCAAGTGCCTCTGTAGTATAATGTGGGAAATGTAATGTTTTTGCAACGTCACTCTCAAGCTGTACAGTTGTTTTGCCCTCTCATTAGGTTTAGCATAGGTACCTCTGCAGTGTTTCTATCCGGAGCACTAGAGATCTTGAAGGATGGATTCTGCATTATTCAAAACTTTCTAAATCTTGTCTATAAAGGCAAAAATCAAGTTATTTATTTTGGATTTAATTGACTACTGAACCTTGCTTCAAATTTGTCTAGCTTTCTTCTAGGACACAAGGGAGAAGCAAGTTATGGAAACTTGCACGCAAATTTAACTGCGGTGACCCAAGCTTTGAGACCATAGGCTGTATGTTAAGAAATCTTTGTAGTTCCAAGACCTCATAACTTAATACCTTCTGACTGTACTTATATATATATATATATTTAAATATGCGTCACCACTTAATTCTTCAGCTTTAACGGCTAGTTCTATACACGGGTATCTTCTGTTTATCGCTGACTCTATATAATAGTTTAAGTGCTTCACACTTTACTTTTTTTTCCTGTATACTACACAGAATTCTGCTTTCACCTGTAGTACTACTGGCGAAGGGAAAGTGTCAAGAAATAACGGAGAACCTTTTCTTTAGTTTGTTGTGCCTATGATCCTGAGGGCTCAAATACAGGAGCCAGATTCTACAGTTACTGTGATTTAATACTTGAGGAGCTACGGAATACAATATGTATTTGTGATACATGTGAGGCAAAATTGGGTGGTTACTGACATGCAGAGGGAGGAATTTGGATCAGTTTTTCTATGTTGATACTCAATGTGGACATACTACAATAATCTAACCCCAATTTTTAAAAATTATTTAAAAAAAATTAGTAAGTGGAAGTGAAACCTTTTCTTAAGCGTTGTGAGCGTCGTTAATAACGCTCTACCTCCTAAATAGTATGTGTTTTTTGGAAGAAGTGTTCTTTCCTTTGCTTGTTGAATGACATGTGAGTAGGCAGTGTCAAAAAGGGCATAAATCTGATGCATTTATGTAGGAGGTGAGTATTCACTATCTCTGTGTTGCAACTGTTTCTTCTGATTGGGTGTCCTGGGTTTCAGTTTCGTGCACATAAACGTTGCTATGGATGTGTGCTAGTGGGTCAGTACATCAACTGCTTCATACACATACTGAAACTTGGTGCAGAGTATGCTGAATCTGACCAAGGTCACCAGCACGTATTACTGCCAACCATGAGTTGCAGTGTGGCTGCTGGACACAGACATGAGCTACAGGGTTGTGTGACTACAAATGAGGTCTCCTGAAGGGCCTTCTGAATGTCTTCCAGAGGCCAGTACAACACTCAGCTGCTGAGGGAACAATGGGGAGGCCAATATGAGATGTTCAAACCTGGGAACTATGACTTGAGCGTCTTATAGTACTGTTTTTGAAACTGGAGCATGAAGGGGGAAAAGTACAAGTGAGCAAGTAGGAGACTCAAGCAGCCATAGCAGGAGGCTTCAGATTTTGGTGCTCTAAATAGCAGGGCTGCGCTGGCATCTTAAATGACTGGGATAAGAGAGTGGAATGTACAACAAGATGTAGAGAACTTCTCAATGATGTGTCTTCCTGGGAAATCTAATAAAATATGCAAAGAAGTTAGCACACTAGGTCTGAATTATCTCCAAGGACAGACCAGACTCTCCTGATGTAAGGAGTGGAAAAATAAGGCAGTGATTATAAGCTGGCACATCCAACTTCATAAATACTGAACTACAGAGCAACTTGAAAGCTAGCTATTTGTGTGCAGCCAGATGCAATGTTTGCTGTGTAAGTGCGAAAACTATAAAGGGAACTTCATTGATGTTTTTGTTCTTATTGAATCTTCAGAGAGAGAATGCCTGCCTTCTGCACGGAAGTGAAAGAAACCCCAATACCTAAAATTGAGGATAATGCAGTGTTGGAATTTAGCTATTTCTTTAAAATGGAACGCAGTCTTTCTAACTCTTCACTGCTGTGACTATCACAGAAAACTGGAAATGAAAGCAAGACTGATTCAGATAGTGGAGATGGGGAATAAGTTTTCAGTTTTGGTCTACCTTCTATTTTTCTGTGTTTGGGTTTGGGACTGAAGAGTTGCAGAGGGGAAAGATTTTGGACCAGATAGCTGAGATTTCAGTAACTAGGACAACACATTTGAAGGTAATAGAACCCTTTGGAAGGTATTTGCCAAGGGCACAACCTGCTTATCCCAGCAGTGCAGCTTTTGTTAGTGACAAACATGCCGAGGAGCAAAGACCATGTAGTTTCAGACAGTGCGCTAAAAACGTGATGAGAATACTCTATTCTTGCCACTGGCTTGGCTGAACAGGTGGAAGAAAACAGCAGAAAGAGATAAGATTTGTTTTAATGGCCGGGAAGACCTTTCTGCTTGAATCTGGGATGGCTTTTCCTGGGCTGCAGGCGGAGTTGTTCTTGCCAGTCAGCACAGGAGGCAGTACTGGACAAGCTATGCTTTGCACACAGGTAGATATATACATTTCAGCTTAAAGTGATTCTGGCACAGAATCTGCTGGCTGGCTCTGTCATCTAGTGTGCCCTAAAGTAGGGGAATACCTGTTTGTTTATGAGTGTTAATGCAATTAAGCTGCTTCTTAAACCTTAGGCCATCTGAGGAAGAAATTTCTTGTCTGACTTAAAGATGGTGAACACACCTGGACTAGATAAAGAAGCTGTCTACCAAAGCTGAAGAGACCTTTCCAGTTCCCTGTCTCCTCACACCTAAGCCTGGATCACAGAATGTGGTGTCAGGGTCTCTGAGGAGAGGGCAGCCCTGACAGGTGATGTCACACAGGTGACAAACAAGGCTGTATGCTGGGTCTGTGTGCATGCAAGTGACCATGAGTTTGAGTGAAGATGCCTGTGGGGAGTCTGAGCAGACAAATGACTTAATGTGGTTACTGGCTTAGAACAAGAAAATGCAGGAATGGACTTGAAACAAATGCATTGCTCTGCGGAAATGTGCTTGGAACAACTGCATGAAGTGTAAATGAGTTGGGGAACCGGAGGATCCAAAGGTGACGTGGGGCGTGGCTTTCTGTTGAGATCTCTGTCTAACCTGTTAATTTTGTAATTCCTTTGCAAGCAGCCTGTGAGGGAAATAACAACAATTTTCCATCCAATGTGACATTCTGAAATACCAAGTTGTTAGTTGAAACACATGATTTGCGTGAAGGGTATAATTCCTCTGCCACTTCTCTCACAAAAGTGTTACAGGAACTTAATTGCCAAAGTATTAGCAACTATGAGCTAGAAATAAGTATTGTGGATGCAGGGGTGGAGGAAAGATGGTTCTTTCTATAAGTCACTTATATTCAATAAATAGCAATTTCTATCGGTAGATCTGTTTCCTGTCACTATGAGCCCTGCTAGAACAAAGTCAGGTGTATTTGTTTGATCTCTGAACTTAACTGTTGCCACTGTGATGACTCTAGATGGTACTTCTAGTAGCACAGAAATCCTCTTGGGTGTCACTTAAGGAGACCAACATTAAAAGAGGAAAATATTTCTTTCTGAGTACTACTGAACTCAGGATCATGGTACAGTACTAAACATCACCTGGCAGCCTTAATTTGCAGTTAGTAAAGCTGTTTACATAAACATTTCAGGGGATGGGATGGAGAGCGCTTTTAGGTGAAAGATCTTACGCATGTATAAGAAAATGCATCCTGTAAATCATTGCTGTGTATGAGATTAAAATGCAGATGTGTGGGTGTTGTGACCTTGTTCCAGTACAGTCTTGTTGGATTGGGTGTGAAGCCTCCTCCTAGGCCCATGCATTTAAAAGAAGCTGCTAACAGCACTTCTCTTCTGTGTTTTGGAAAATATAGAACATGAGTGTTAAGTGTCTCGGTTATGCTTTGGCAGCAGGTCTCAGTACTGCCTGCTCATTCTTAAGGGTAGGAGAATTTTATACAGGCACAAGGCGTTACAGGAGCAGTTGTGATTCAGGGGCTGGGTACCTGGTCTGCATAGACACTACTAGCATCTCTGAAATGTTAATGGATGGTTTGAGGTACAGTGTTGTATTTTCCCTAGAGCCTGGTGGTTTGATGGAACCAAGGCAGCAGTGGTTTAGCTTTAGCACAGGAAATGAAGCTGAGCAAATGAAGATGAGGAGGTCACTGCTCCAGTTGTCCAACTTCTGATCTTGCTGTGCTTGCAGTTGCTAGGTGATTCAGTGCACCTGCTGCTGGAGGGCAGGGTGAGAGGAGGAGAGCAGATGGGTACCTTCACCACGTGGCTCATCCTTACTAGTGTATGTGTTTCTGGTCATAGAACTAAGGAAAGTTGCTCCTCCCTACTTTATTCCCCAGCTGTTCTCCCCAGAACTCTCCCTTTCCCTCTGATACACCATAAAACACATGCTGAAGCCACCACATTTTTCTCAAACAGAGCTGCTTCTGCTCTGGCTAGCTGTATTTAAGCAGTAGATAATGGTATGTCAAATAACACTTAAAGATCTCTCAAGGAAAAGGAACAGATCAGCTAAGGAAATAATTCTTAAATGCTTCCTATTCAAAAACAATAATGAAAATTCTGGACAAGTCATTGGTCAATGAATAACAAACCAGGAAATGGCACTACTGGAAAATGGTTACAACTCAATTTTGAAATGGTAATTTGCATTTGGGTAACAGCAAATGATACTTTTTTTCAAAGAGATATGAAGTGATTACACACCTGTCCTTTTTTAATAGAAAAATAAAGCCAGTTCACAGTGATTGGGTGGATACTTTAATAGTCTCTCATTTGAATGTTATGAATAATTAAGGTGGAAATGTACAGCCAAACAATGAAATTGATTATTCAGGATCTAGGATATGTACAGTAATTGTCCAAATGGGTAGATATCACCAGTACAGTTATGAGCCAAGTTTTCAATCCATTTTTAGTATAAGTAGAATTAGATGCTTCTACTTTCCTCGTAATTAGGGAGATTATTTTTCTATAAACTAATGCAATCAAATCTTTTCTCTCACCTTGCTCCAAAAGTACATGTGATGGCCTGTTTTTCTGTCCGTCAGGATCCCATTGTATTGCTCAAGACCAGCTTGGATAGGGATGAAAAAATTGAGTGACTGATTTGTCTCCCATGACAAAGCAGCTGTGTTCATTGGCTCTTACTGACAAATTCACCAGACTTCCTGGAGAACCACATTCTCAGTATATTCTGTGTTCCAATTAGCTCAGTCCCCCTCATTTATTGAGAAAATGAGAGTCTGACTAATTCATCTTTTTGCTTGAGGTTTTACTTCTAATTTAACATCTTGTAAAGTTTAATGTCTCAGAAATGTCATTTGTTCTTTGCGCCAATCTGATAATTGTTCATTTTGCAGCAAGAATGTATTAGTAAATCTTAATTAATACAGTAATCTCTATTCCTTGATATAAACTTGTTTTTTGACTGACTTACACCAAAAGACTTTAACAGCAGTAACTACTGCCACTGAAGGAAAACAAATTCAATTATAATTTCTCCAGCTACAGTGCTGCATTAAACAAGTCACCAGAGGTGGTTTATAGGGCTGTTCCATTAACTCCAAAGTATCTCAGTGCAGGACCCAATGGACTTTGAAAATGAATAGATCTTGCCAGTCTGGTGTTCTCAGATGCACTTAACAGACTTTCATGATGCAGTAATCTTATTCCTTGGTTTGTCTTTCCTTTGTTTTCTGAGATGCTGAGGTGAACTTGTACGTGAACTGGTTTATTTATCTCAGAAACAATTAATTTGAATGTTAATCATAGTATTAAGATAATTTTGGCAGCTAATTTGGCCTAGGCATTTACTTACAATATTTTGAAATATTTTGGCGTTCATTCATGAAAATTAATAATCAAAAATGCACTTTAATGTATAGAGTGACATTTGTCCACTAAGACAATACAATACTTTAAAATGTTTTCTTGCTTCAGTTAGAGACCCAAAAAATTTGTGAAAGCCTTCAGTTGAGTTTTCTGTCACTTCATGTAGATTAAAACCTACACAGAAAGAGAAGCAGATGTTGCCAAGGTAACTGTATTATTCACAGCTCTGAATCTAAGCAATATTTGACCCGACTATTGCTACTTATTTACACTTCTAAATTACTTTTAAGATTAGCTTTTTCTAAAAAAAATTAAAAAATCAAGGTTAGCATGATCTCTCTGTTTATCTCCTCTTCTGCTCTCCTCACCTGGATGCCTGTATGTATATGCACGTAACTTCATATGATGCAGGTGCTAGTATGATTGACAGGATTAAAAGATCAAGTGTACTGGCAATGTATAAGTAGAGATCTTCACTTAACTTCCTGGTTTGCACATACTAATGTATGTATTTATTACGCATACAGTTTTACTCAGGTTTGTTAATAAGGGATTTAAGCAGCTGCTCTTCTACATGTACTTATTAAACACAAAATGAATCTAAATACATTTTGAAATGGATGTTATACTTTTTCCATTTCCTCTTGGGATGAGATTGCTCAGGTTCACATGAGAAATCCATTCTTTACTCTCCTTCTAGGAATGCGTATTGCATAAGAGCAAACACTACATCTTGAACTGCTGGCAGTAGAGTGGAGAACAAGCTCTGAACTTTAGCTGCCTGTACAGCACACAGCTGTAAGAAGTGTGAGCAACAGCCTGGCAGCAAAAATCTGAAATGACAAGTCTGAAATTCCTTAATTGAGACAAAATACTTAAAGTGGGGGCTTGGAGGGCCTCCTTGTTTCTCCTTCTTGTGTCTTGCTTGTACTTGCTGGTCCCCTGGCACAGCAGGGAAGGTGGTGTATGTGCATTATCCCATTGAAGATGTTGAAGGATTCTGAGGCAAGGCAATCCAGCTTCCTACAGAGGGCTGGAAATTCTACTCTGGTACCTCTGTGTAGGCATGACAGGTGCTGGGTCTGGGAGGGAGAAGAGCTCTGCCTGGTCTGCTGCTGAGGTTGTAGTTACTTCAACTATTCCAGCAGAACTCCCCTCTCCTCAGCAAAAGTCTTGCACAGAGCAAGCAAGCAAACAGATGCTGGAGAGTTTAACTGGAGGTGAAAATACATAGTAACAGCCTCCCACAGAGGGCGCATATATATATATATATATCAGTAGTTTTAATACCAGTCAAGTTTTAGAACGTCAGTATATAAATCAGCATAAGCTGTTTCATTTGTGCTTGAAATGTATATTTTTATAATGCATGCTCTCAAATTATTGCTGATACAAATGCACTAATTCCGTGTGATTCCTCTGATTATATCCTGTAAATTGCTTATTTAGAACCATTCAGCTCTGCTTTGTCACTAAAGAGCTTCTATCACCTGTATTATGTCTATGTATTTCACAGCTAATAGTGGGGAAAACATAACCTCTCATTTGCAGCAATGATGTATCTTCATGGACTATGAGATATCAATGGCTACAGAACAGTGCAGGATCCACCAATGTGATTCTCTGCCTGCAGCAGTGCCATGCCTTTCTGCTGAGGGACTAGGACTAGGGCTGCTATCCTTTCAGGTGCTATAGCTCTGTAATGCCACCTGAAAATAGTCACATTACACACTTGTCTTTTAAAATAACACTTTAAAAAATGACAGGTAAGTGTTTTTGTTAGCTGTATGTGATGTTCACAATAATGGAAAAAAATAAAAACTTGGAGTCTTTGATTAATAACTTCTGATGTTAAAAAAAATAATGAGGAGCATGACTGTTCAGTTACCAGTTTTGCACAGGAGTAGCTAGTAAAATGATTTCTCTAATGTTAGTCATCTCAACTTCAACGGGGTCTTATTTGGGAAGGCTTTTATTTTTGTAAACTAAATGCAATTTTGGTCTTGTAATAAGTGAGGAAATAAGATCTTTCCCTTGTCCTTAGAGACATGGAGCTATTTATGTCACAATCTTCAGAGGCTTCTGCTTAAGATTTTCTACATAAGGGCAACTCTAAAAATAATGCCTCCTATTTCATTCTGTTGGCCCACAACATCAGAGGTGGATGTTGGTGGTATGGCAGTAAAGGCTGAACCTTCCTGCCAATATTCTGTTACATTTTGATGCTGAGTTGTCATGGTTTTATGATTTTCGGTTATTGGTACTCCACATCATAACATCATGTAGTGAATGTACCTGTTCCTCAGAAGAGAAGGACTACTACAGTCCCCACGGTACTTTGCTCCTCTGTTACCATTTCCAGCCAGAGGGAAAAGATAAAAGCTCGCAGTATAAAAACTTGCAGATCACGAGACCTCATTCTTTTTCCGCCATCTCTCATCTTGGCAGCACCTCGTTCTCCAGCCGTCTTATCGTCGGTAGTAGAGTAAGGCCTACCTTGATTTTGGGACATTCTCTCTCTCTGTATTGGATTTATCAGCTTAAATTGTAATTATATTGTATTATAGTGTGTTGTTTTGCATTCCGATATTTTATTTAGTAAATTAGTTTGTTTCTCCTCAGATTGTTACCGCTGTTCTTTGCTCTCAGGGCCATCTCCCTACCCTTTTCCCCTCTCCCCTTTTCCCGGGACGTGGGCCCTTGGGTCCCCCGTCCCCTTTGTCACGGAATCGGGCCTAACGCCCGTAAGCCGTTGACATGAGTGACAGATGGCAGCAGAGGGGCAGTCTGACACAATGGTGTCTGACACGGACATGTGTATGAAGCAAAGGTGTGTCACTGAATTCCTCTATTGACATTCATCAATGCTTTCTGAACATTTATGGAGTCCAGACTGTGGATGTGAGTACAGTGAGGCAGTGAGTGGTGCGTTTCAACAGTGGTGACAGTGATGTGAAAGACAAACCATACACTGGATGGCCATACACAGCTGTCGCATCAAGAAATGAAGGGAGTCTTGACCAGCTCATCTATGTGAATTGGCTCATGGTGGTGACTGTGTTTGAAAAATAATGTTTTGTAGCTGAGAATTTGCTCTATCAACTAGTGTTACTGTGCTCTTTGTATCTGTTATATTTTCCGTGGAATTAATAGGAGGCGTTACTTTTGGAGCATCCTATGTCTATCAGGAGAAAGTAATGAGAACTGAAGGTTTGGGATTGTATAGCAAGGTAAAATGCTGTTCTTGCGGCGCATACTGAAGTCTAGAGGTTGTTTCCTTGGCTGTCCCCTGTATCATGCCCTAATATTTCAAGCTTTCTTAAACCTGGGCCCTGGGCACGTATGACAAAATGTTCCTTTCCCTGCCAGTCACAGGCATGAGCTGTAGCCTTAAAGGCCTTTGGGTGCTAGAGATCTAATACTTGAGGACTCTACAGTGGTATTCATCTCTGCTTCTTGGGGACGGTGCCTCATATAATTGTGTAATGCATTATGTTGCCTCACATGCCAATTAAGTGATTTACTATTGTAACTCTGGATTTTAGCTCTGATGAGCAAGTGCATCTCCTCAGCCAAGTAATATCTATTTATGATGCGATGGTTCAATTTTCTCTTGGCTCAGGCTATTTTTTCTCCAATTTATATCCAGTCTGTGCTGTGTTGCACATTCCTCACAATCCTGTATTTAATCAATCTGAAACTAACCTTCAGAATTCACTGCTTCATTGTCATGAGAAAGGATAGGGATGTTAGTCCCAGTGAGTAGATAGTAGTTACTTATTGGTATGTCTCATGTCTTTTTGACAGAAATAAAGTTTGAATATCAATTGTTTTAGGAATGATAAGGACCACATGTAGGAAAGGCAAAAGGCAGTGGGCAAACATAGGGTGTGAGTAGGTTACAGATCTTGCTACAAGTAGAACAGATGCTCTCCTGTTATGGATGCTCTCCCTGCAGCAAGCAGCCATTCTCATACCCTTCCTCAAAATAAGTGGTGGTTTCCTAGAGATCTGTCAAGCTGTTTTCCATTCCCACTATATGAGTGATGAGTTGTTGCTCCTTTATGTAAACTTCATGCTATTTTGCTGAGAAACTTAAATAGCAAATGAAACAATTTGTACTGTGGTAAGATGGAACCCTGAGAGCCAGTCTCTTTACTTTTTTTCCTGTAATGACTTCTGCCTTTGTCATACAAAAATGTTATTGCTATTGCTCTGCAAGACCCACAAGCAACACTACTAATATAGTTCTTACTCACATGGTAGCCTGTGGATTCGTGCCCTTTCTGGGAAGACTGGTATATTTGTGTGTTTCTTGCTGAGCTTTGTATTCAACTCTTCTGAGAAATAAATGAATGAAAATAAAACTAAAAATATCCATCAAATCTTTTCCCTCAGAGTCATTCCGTCTACCACAATGCTCCACTTCGATGTTCTCTCGTGTTACTAATGCGCTCTTAAGAGAGTGTGGCAATTTGATGCTGTTGTTGACAGAGTGTGATCCTTAGCATGCAGAAATTTCACCATTTTGCCACTTCATCAATATTTTTCATTCTTAACCTTAGTAGGAATTTTCACCTCCTCTGCTTCATTTTTGTGTAAGGGATAATGGCATGAAGAACCAACTTGCATAATGATTGCCACCATATGTGAATGTTTTATTGTTTGGTTTTTTTTTAGTTTATTCTGAAGTACTTTTTAAAGAGGCTCTGTGATTCAATAAAAGTCATGAAAACACCACAATGCAAAAAAAAAAATTGTTTGTACATATCTATAAAAGATGGCATTAAAAATAATTTGTTGTCTAGTACCTATTTTAAATAAGTAATAAAGTATCAGTTGCAAAGAGATCTAAGGCATTTGTCATACTGCTGTTCCAGATTCCCTTTCTTTTTAGCTCCCTCCTACGGTTTTCATTATTTCAAATCTCAAATCCCTGCAAGCGGAGTTAACTCCTTGATATGACTCTCACTTTAAGGAAAAACAGACTGCAGGCAGTACAGAAAATGGAACTGACTGCAAAGTGATTCTGTAGGAGAATACTATCGATGACGAGTAAAGTCCTAGTGTTAAAACTTGAGTAAATGTCATTGCTCTGAGGTAATAGGAAGCTATAGTGGATTTTTATTTTCTTGTCTAGGCAAATCCAGTGCCAGGCGGCTCTGTCTGGCTGAGCTATGTAATAAATAGAGATAAGCCAGTGGTTTAATCAAGAAAAATACGCTCCTGGTGTAGTGGTCAAGCTTTTAGTTCTCTAGTGTATCACTCCCCCACCCTTTATTTTGGGACTTCTGCTTGCTGCCTCTGGGGAAGGATAATATTATTTCTGTTGAGGACAAAATGGATAAACTTTTCCAGGAGGTGATGGTAGCGTAAAGTCTCTTACTAAACTTTTCTCATTCAGGAGACAGTTTGAAAGAATATTTATCATGTGGTAGATGGGAAAGTTGATCACGGAAAAGAAAATATTCAACTAATATACCCCCATATAGAACAAGCAGTACTGTATGTATCAACAGTTTGCCTTAAAATGAAGGGCTTGCAAATTCTCTTTACTGTATTCATCAGTCTCCCTTCATTAAATTCACTATTTGTAAAACTTAAGGATGATGTAAATAATCATACAACTGTCTTTCCTGGAGCAGTACTCAAAAGGAGGTGAAACAGCCATGGTTTCCCCGTCCAACTATTAAATACTAGAGGTATGACTCAAGGGACGCTTTTTTGGAAGAAAACTCTGATACCTATGGTCTAGTTTAAAAATCTTTTAGTATAAAATGGCCTAACTGGCTAGGTTTTACTTTTCACCCCTTTCCTCAGCATCCTTCTTGTCCCACTGGGATTGTCTGCAATTACAAGTTATTATACGGTCAATTAGCTGTGTTTGTGCAGAGTGTAATAAAGCCAGCTGTGAAACTCATGTCCGTGCTTTGGGTTGCAGTTGTGAAGACCTGCACCTTCACAAAAGAATTTCTTTTGCTAATGTCTTTTAGTGTGGTTAGTCATGTGCAGTTTAAGCCAAGCTGCTGTAGAAGCCATTTAGAAATGAACAAATCTGTAAACTGAGTCTTCATATCTAATAACTTACTGTTGTGCCCTTATTAATACTCCAAAACATACTCTGGCTAGAGTCGCTTCCCACTCTTACCTCGGCCACTTCTTCCTATTTTTGGTTTTCATCCATCTGTTTTCTCATCTACTGGAGTGACTATGGTCTGTCCTCTTATTTCATTTCCATCACTGCCATAGTTTTCACCTTAAATCATTAAATCATTTCTTCAGCCACCTTAGTTATTGATAGATTGATATTGATAAATTTCCCTTCCTCCTGTCTCCTCTTCTTCTCCTTCCTCTTTGTCCTGGTGCAGTTGTTCCAGTTTTGTAGTTCTTGCACTGGATGGGACAAAACAAATTGCTTTTATTTTTCAGCTTTCACTACTACTAATTCTTTTCTACTGTGCTTGGGTAGCTTGAGATAGAGATTATTAACCAGGATTTCTTGTGTTTCTTTGGAAATAATAGATGAAAATTCAGAAGAACATGGCAAAATCGATCATCTCACTGTCTCATCATTTTTAAAGTATCTTTTCAGGAGGTAGTGAGATGAAAACGACTTCCATGCAGATCCTTTCCTGCTTTATCCCAGTTTTCACTGACTTCAGTAATTAATAGCCCAGTACCCAGAAAATGTACTGAAGAAGCCACTGAAAATATGTCACCAGAAACAGTGAGCCTTATTCTAGAACTTCCACTAGCTTTTCTTTCCGCAGTGCATATACCTGGGGATCTTTGGCCCTGATTTTGTTTGCCCTGAAGAAACTATTGGCAGGGTTCTGGCTGCTGTTGTAGGCTCCCTACTATGGCCTCTGTGCCTTGTCATTGTTCCAAGTGTTCTCCTGCTCTTTAGTTTTGTTTTTTTCCCCTCACCAAGTGCCTCATGAATAGAGGGTGATGCCATTCATCTTCTGCAAGCTAGAGATGTTTGGGCCTGCCATCAGCAGATACTGTGTGCATCTCCAGTAGTTCTGGCGTTAGCTGTTCAAAGCCATGCAGACTCTGTCAATGCAAGGGTGTTCTGTCATTGCTGGCAGCAGTGAGGGCAGCTCTCTGAGCTTCTTCTCATTCTCTTCTGCCAGTGAACTCCTGGCTATTGAAGACCAGTGTTTCTCAGCACTGATAGGAAAAAGCATGCAGTTCTATATGTGTACATATGTAGTTTGTTGTCTTCTGAAACAGTTTTAAATCTGTTAGCAGCTGTTTTGACATAGGAATTCTTTTTGACTGTTTTGACTTTAATTGATGAATTCTTGAAACAGTAGTTCCTGAAATATGATGACATATTTGGTCCCTGTTAGTGTCAGACTACTAAAATAATCAGGAACAAATCAAGATGCGCCCTCTGCTTAGTTATACTTAATGGCTGAGAATGTTTCAGCAGATAAAGTTGTTACTTGAGAAGGGAATCGGAAGTGCACTTAGGATTTTCATTATCTTTGACATCAGATGAGAGCTTTAATGCTCAAGAGTCAGGAGGTGGAAGAAGATCAAGTAATGCCTGTCATTGTCTTGACAAATATCCCAATATACCTTGCCAAATGTTTCTCTTCTTATCTGGGGATGTGAAGACAAATACAGAATATTTGTGTTGCTGAAAATAACCAGTGAAATACAGTACACTTGCACAGCTGAGCTGAACAAATGGCTCAGCAATTGTATCCCTTTCAACCATGCAGAAAAAAAAAGCTTCAGAAACATATTGGAGAAAATTAGTCAAATCTATACAAAGAATTTGTAAAAATGGGATTATAGCCTACAGACTTCTGAGTCTTGACTTACTGATGCTCAGAAAGCTCAGTTCTCTGTGGTGACACATTTTTCTTACCTTTGCATGTGAAAAGTAATATACCTCCTTGGCACTCCTTTCTCCTTCAAACAGCAAAAAAAATCTCTCCAGTACTGTCTACTGCTGCCAATGAAAGGACTGGCTTAAACGGAGCTGGATGTCACCTTTACACTTTGTGTGTTGGAGGAGAAAGGTGCTTTGTGTCCACTGTGGTTTACAGTTCAGAGTTTGAAAATATGAAAAAGCAGTTTCAGGCTTCCATCAAAACAACTGTAAGGATGGGCTCATTCCTACATTAAATGTTATAGTATAAACAATTATACTTTCTAACAGCAAAAAAAAAAAAAGGCAACACCTGTTTGTATGTAATCTGCCATAGTATTTTGTTGCTTAATTTATAGTTTTAGATGCTGATCAAAGTTTGAACATTCAGCCAACATCTAGTTGGTCTGTGGCCAGACAAGAGTATGACAAACTGGAAAATGGCTGAAAAACTTTCATAAAACTACGAGGAGTAACTTGGAAAATGTTTCGTAAGTGAGAAATGGAATAAATTGTTTTGACTTCAGAGTCAACCTTTCTATTCATACAGTACTAAAAGAATAATGATGTTTTCCCTGTTCTTGCAATAGGCCTCACAATTATTCAAATAAAGAATCATAAACGATGATGGGTTATCTTGTAATGGAACAGAAGAAGGAGTGATCTCAGGAGATTAACTTTAATTACTAGGCTAACCAAATGTAGGCAACACAGGTTAACTTATTCCAAGTTATTTTCTGCTCCGTTGGGATTTTCTCTAAGAAGATAGGACTGCATGATCAGCAAACACCACTTGGTGTATTATGCTTGGATGTCTGCTCTGGGCTGAACATGCGTTGTTCCACACAGCTCCCAGGAAAACCTGTTCTGGTTCAGATGTGCTTATTCTTTGTCTTACAGTAAAAATAATTGATAACCTCAAGCTCTGTTATATAGAGCTATTACTGAGCAGCTTTATCAATTGTCAAATACAGCTGAAGCACTTGAAATGCTACTGTTCCTTACATTTTTGATTGTAAAGAAGGCATTTTGTTGCTATATTCTTAGATGACTTTGATGTGGACGAGGATCTTTGGCACTTTATGGATATGTAAATGCACATATTAAAAACAATAACAAAATGCAATTCAGTAAATAAGAAAAAACACAACCCAATACCAAGCCAAACAGCAAAACAATGAACTAGAAGGTCTTGAGTAGAGTTTGTGAACCTTAATAAGATATCCCTGGTAGAACCTATTTTATTAAAACAAGGGGAGGTAAACTTCTTTGAGGTAGCCTTTGCAAATCACGTGAGGTGTGGGGCTCAGGTGTGGTAACAACTGCATGAAGTGCTAAGGCATCCCCTTACCAAACAGTTTAGATGTGATAATCTAATGACTTTTCCTCAGTGCCTGCATCTCTTTCATGCAGAACATTAGAGTAATGCAGTAGCTCCCCTCTGCGTTGTGTCTTCAGAAGACTGGAATTTTTTGTGACTTTCAGGAGAGAATTGAGGTGCACAACGAAGAGGAGATGCAAAAGGTAAGGTTGAGAGTAGCATTCACTTTGTCCAGCCAAGGTATAGATACCTGTGTGTTTTGTTATTTGATTTCTATCCCATCCTGAGTGCTCCCTTCATAATTTCCGAACAAACCTCACCCTGTCCAGCAAAAATAGGCGCACAATATTCTGGGTTTCAGAATTTAGCTACAAAACATCTCTTATGAGGACCATATACCGTAGAATGGTACTGCATCTGTAACGACAAGAGGTGTGCAGTTCATTTCTGTTAAGGAAACAGTCTTCATGAGGAAAAGCTTGTGAAAACTGTAGCATAAATAATTGCTAGAGTGGCTTTTAAATTCTTCAAACTGCAGTTATTTCAGAACTGAACTTCTTGTGCAATCATGGTGCATGAGTGTGATTTATTAGCAGACCTCACTGGGAGCTGAACAGAACTAGGCTCCTGTGCACATGGAAGGAAGTGACGTTAACAGGAATGGAGATTACAGACTCTTAGCTTCTGTATGCTAACAGGATTTATAATCATGATTTGCAGTTTACAGCTCATATGTTTGAGCTCCAGAACTGACAAGAAGTGACACTTCACCTTGGCTTCACTTTGTTTCCTTCTCCTTACACTCAGTTGCATTCTCTTCTAATGACTCTATTGCTGCTTCCTAGCCTCGAGCAAACTAGTTCTGCATGTGTTGCTTTTCATTGCAGTTTGTTTGTCTATATTCCTTTCCTTGCATTGAGTTTTTCCCGTATACTTGCACTGGGAGCTTTTGAACTATCCGTCATTCTGTCTGTGATGCCTAGCACAACATAGTGCTGTTTGTGGTTGATGCCTAGTTGTCATTAGAATAGAAATGAAGATGGAGTAAAGAGGCAGCAAAAATGTAAAGTATTACTTACTCAAGTTAAGCTAAATGGAATATTGGAGACAATGTAATTCAGGTGAAATGAGGGGGGAAAGATGCATCAAAATGTACATTTAATTCTGCTCACTTCAATTCCTCCCCCCAGGTTAATGCAGAATATGCAGAGCTCTTAGAAAATTATTAAAAAAAAAAAAGTGTACTTAACTGTGAAAAGAAGTTTAAAATAATTTTATAACTATGCTTTACCAGGGAAATATTTTCTTATGAGTTTTCATGGTTTCCAATAGCAATTCTCTGGGTGTTTTTTTTTTCCCTTAGAATACATAGGTTGCTCTGAAAAGAAACATAATACCATCAGTTCAGAGCAAATTCACAGCTACAGAACACTATTTTTCAACATAGTCACCACTATTATCTATGCATTTTCATCAGTGATGAACAAGAGCCTGTGCGCTACGCTTGTCAACATCTTGACCAGTGGATGTGATCCACTGTCACCACTACTGAAATGCACCACCCTCCACCTTACTGCACTCACATCAACTATTTGGTCTCTGTAAATGTTCAGCAACCATCAGTGAACTGCAGAATCACAGGATTACATGGCTTGGAAGGGACCTCTGGAGATCATTGATTCCAACCGGCTGCTAAAGTAGGTTCCTTGCAATAGGATGCACAGGCCCAGATGGGTCTTGAATATCTCCAGAGAAGGAGACTCCAGAACCTTTCTGGACAGCCTGTTCCAGTGCTCTGACATCCTCACTGTAAATAAGCTCTTTGGCGTGTTTGAGCAGATCTTCCTATGCTCCAGTTTTTGGCCATTGTTCCTTGTCCTATCACTGCATACCACTGAAGAGAATCTGGCCTCATCCAGTTGATTCCTATGCTCTAGATAGTTACAAACAATAATCAGATCCCCTCACAGTCTTCTCTTCTCCAGGCTGAGCAGACCTAGGTGTGTCAGCCTTCCCTTGTATGGGAGATGCTCCAAGTCCTTTATCATCTTTGGCACTCCGCTGGACTTTTTCTGGGAGTTCCCTGACTTTTTTGAACTGGGGAGCCCAGAACTGGATTCAGTACTCCAGATGTGGCCTCACCGGGGCAGACTGGAGGGAGGAATCACCTCCATCTACCTGCTGGCCATGCTTTTTTCAATGCACCCTGGAATGAATGTCAGTGGGTGCCACTGACACATAGAGGAATTCAGTGCCACAGTTTCATTCCATCTGCGTTTCTATGTCAGATGTTTTTGTGTCAGATTGTCCCTCTGCTGCCATCAGTTACACGGCAACAAAAAGTAACAGAGTTTTGGTTGGAAGGTTCAGCCTCTACCACAATACTACCAATATCTTCCTCTGATGTTGTGTGCCAACAGAATAAAATAGGAGGTACAACTTCTGGAGCAGCCCCCACGTATTCTGTGTAAACATGAGCTGATCTACAAATGTCTCTTGTTGTAATTAGGAAACAGCCTCCCCGTGAATTACTGCTTTCTGGTTTTGGACTTTGCTCTGACATGAACATAGCTGAACATTATTCATACCATTTGCGGTTAAAGATTTATTTCTGTTCTTCTACCCCACCTATGCAGAGCTTTACACATCTTCAAGGTTGAAGCCCTAAAATGTGTGCATTCAACCTGGAGAAAGTCTGTTGAGAGCAAGGGCAACTGCAGCCGTGATAAAACAAACGCAAGATAAGAAAGATAAGAAATGCTCGTGGCTGAATGTACCCTTTGCTTGTGTTGTTTTTATTTTAAACAGCAGCAACCTCGGTTCTTCAGGGCATGATTTGCCAAGTAGTAGTGTCAGTCTGTAGACCAGAAGCATTAGTCCCGACTCTTTTGCAATTCACTGCTTTGGGGGGAAGATGAGGAGAATGGCTGATTATGAATATGCATACTCCCCCTTATCCCTACATGCCCTGTGAAGGGAGAACTGCAAAAGGAAGCACAACAACAGAAAAGGAAGGCAGCCAGCTGGCCTTCACCAGTGTCCCAGACAAATTCAGCCTGGCCTTGAATCCCGAAATAACCTGCCTGCCTATTACCGTTAGACTGGAGCTCAGGCATGCATATCTTTATTAAAAGTAGGTCAAGACCACAGAGTGAAGACAAAAGAGAGCAGGTCTGCTCATTCTGTAAAGCTAATGAAGAGGTTATACTTCTGCTAAAATAATTCTAAAGGTATTAATCACATTCTGAAATTTTTATATCTGAGACTTGAATGGATCTTTTTATTGCTTCTGTCATCAATTGTGGTGTCCCAGGTTAGCATATGCACATCTGTTACACAAATGATGATATACAAGTCCACTGTGGTCCAGGCAATGGTAGACAGATACAGATGTAGTATATCTAGTAGTCTAGACATGGGTATATGTAGACTAGATAATGACCTAGAACTTGCTTCATGCTTCCCTGTTTTCCATTTGGAGAATATGGTATAATTGTTGTTGTGTAGTAGGTATGTTATTGCTGCCAGTGAGGCAGAAACAAGTTGATTCTGCATGGGGCAGGGTACCACTGATTATATTTTTGTGTTTTTAGGGTAGAATTGCAAGGCAGAATTTCTCATCTCAGTGTCTTTCAAGACGTCTTGCTTCAGTCAAGATCATATTAATTTTTGCCTCCCTATACAGAGGGCACTTCTTTGGACTGTAGAATAGACCAAAAGGGGCTGGCATCTGATGGTTTTTTCTTAGTAAAGTGAGATCCCTTGGTATAATATTAGCAGTGTGGTTTTGTTTGTCAGCTGAGTCATCACTGGTACCTCTTTCTTGTCAGAGGTGACTGCATCTTCACTGCTTTAAGAAGCGATCATGGGAGAATGTTCAAAGCTGATAGAGAAAATACTATTGCACCTGTGGCTGAGAGGAGGCAATGTGAAGCTCTTTACCCTTGAAAAAAGTGCTGTGGCACCATTGTTTTTTCTTTTCATTTTTTCAGACTTAAGTAATATATCATTCTGTCCATGTTTTATCATGGTTGTTTTGCAAAGGGCCATAAATGCCTTCATGATGGCACTGAGAGTGTGAAGTGTAGGAAACACTCTAAAAGCAGCTGAAGCACTCTTTTGTTTTTTGACTATTTTAAGCTCCCTCTCCTCTTGCTGCGGACCCATGATTTTAGTGATGAAAATACCTGCTGTGTCTGGAGCAATTTTCTCCTATAAATGTCTGTAAAATGTATTTTAATTACAGCTTTTCTGATGAGGGTAAAGGTGACAAATGTAAGTGTTCTCTCTGTACTTCAATTGCAAACTAAAATATTTTTGAATTCTTATTGAGCTTTTTAAAGCAATTTTTCTACTTTTGAAATTAGTTTCACCTTTTTAAATCTCTTTGGCCTTATAAGCTTTTATAACATTTGCACTTTGTGTGAAAAAGTCTTCATGCTAATGGAGTTGTGTGGGCTATGAAGGACGAACATGGTGGTCTTAGTACAGGCGGAATAGCAACACCTTCCTGAAACCACTTCACTTTCCTTTTTCTCCTAACAAACAATTGCTAGCTTGATTTGATATCTTCTGCAAGCATACAGATAGATATACTGAACAAAACCTGTTATGAAGTATATCACAGCTAGTGATTTTTAATTAGACTTGTAGAAATATGTTTACTCATAATTTAAAATATATTCTGTGTTAATTTTCAGGAAATTAATGTATTCTTCCTAAAACTTTACATGAAAAATGAATAGGGGGGAAGTAACTTTTATCTCTTTTATTACAATCTCCACAAGGAGCTGAGAGCTGTAAATATTACTTCTCCTTAACAAACAGAAACTTGGACTAGAAGTCAAGAACAGTTGCTCAGCAACTTGAGATTGGTAGGTGTGTGCACTCTGTAATTTTCTTCTGGTGCCAGAAATGGATTGGGCTAGAAGGAGAGCTTCTTGAAGTGCGAATGGGCTGTGTTTGTTCAAATGAGTGTACACAGTGGAATATTCCTTTGAAACTGTACTGGCTCTAGTGGCAAATCAGCTCCTGAAAGGACACACCAGGATGCTGTCTGAACATTGGAAGCCTGCTTTGACTCTCTTCTGGTTGCCATCTTTCACAGAAGTAGTGACTTCTACTAATTTTGAAGAACTGAATATTCAAATCCAAGCGAAGTCACCAGGCAAAATTTTGTGCAGTTCAGAGGCCTATATGTGATAGGAAGACCATCAGGAGGACCACATTTCTGCTGCATCAGCTTTCAAAGGGAAATCTGACCTCTGCAGAAACTCAGTACGCTCTTTGAGATAGTAAAAAGATGTCTCTGTGAGAACTGTCAGACTGGAAACCCTGGACCTATAGAAACTAATGTTGCTGCAACAGGAGTGATTTTGGCAGTAAACACTATCCAGAAACTTCTGCTGCAGTGGTTCACACTATTACAGTCCTGCAAGCAAGGAAAGCACCCTGAGGAGTAAAATAGATCCCAGGAGATGAAGTTTTGCTTATACTTGGAAATGCACCAAAACAACCTTCTCAGTAATTATACTGGGGTAGTGATTCTAGTTTCGGCCAAACTAGTTATTCTGAAGTAACTATTCTGAGAAAACTCCAAGTGTAGACAAGTGTTAATGGACACATGTCTATCACTTTGTTCACCCAAGTTGTAGTTCTACAATTAGCAAATTGTTCACCTTCTTGGCGGCTTTGTTTCGTGTATCATTACTGTTACCAGTCTAAAAGGTTTTTGTACTGACTTTGAGGAGACCCGCCATGCAAAAGTTATAGAAACTTTCATCAATTCTTGGAAATAAACAGCTTTAAATAAAACTGTGAGGACACAACCACAAAAGCAAGACCTATGTTCCTATTATAATCTAAGTGTAGTGTATATGCTATTAAAAATGCTATTAAAAATGCATCTATAATTTGACTAACGTAGCAAAAATGGGTCTGGAAGGAAGCATTTTCTCCGGCTTTAGTGGTGATATGACAGCCGGTGGTTGAACAAGTTTTTAAAAGCTCTCAACCAAAAATGCTCATCTTTTAGATCCCTAATTTGTTCGGTGTCACGTTATTTCAAATTGTCAAGAACAGAGGATTTTGCTATTTTCTCAATTCTTACCTAATTAGCTTTTGTTTTCTTGCAGTTGCATGTTTTCTCTTTTTGAGAATCTCCTAGAATATCATGTTGTCAAATTGTTTTATTCCTGTCAGAAGTGATGGTGTGAGAGGAAAGTTGGGTATATTCCTCATTGTTAACAGAGGAGGAGAGAGTGTTCTCTCCCTGAAAATGTTTTACTCCCAGTGCTTCTTTTTCCTGTTCTTCTTTCCACCGGTCTTTGTGTCACGACAACTCTACTCTACTCTGGTATGGATTGGTTTATTTGTAATTTGGGTGGTCAAGAGGGGAAAGGGAATTTATGTATTGCCTCATGCTTTGCAAAAATGTGGAAAAAATCATAACTGTTCTGTCTCTGAGGAAAATCAGTTCTTACCTCTTGTGACTGGTACAGTTCTTCCTGCTGTTTGCACAGTGGTGTTGCAGCAGGTTTGATGTATGTTGCTTGGTGTGCTTTGCTCACTCTGGTACAACAGGAGCTTTTCTCAGAGAGATGACCAATATTCATAGGTCGCACTGAAAGTAATCCTTCCTATTTATTTTCATGGAAACTACAACAGGTACAACACTCTTTTTCAACATAGTCATCACCATTAGCTATGTGTTTTTGCCAGCAATGAACAAGAGCTGCAAGCTGCACTTGTCAAAATCTACACTGCTGAAACACACCACCCATTGCCTCACCATGCTCACGTTCAACGTTTGGTCTCCATAAATGTTCAGCAAGTAGCAGTGGATGTCAGTGTGTGACATTTTTTTCTGCATAGAGGAATTCAGTGACACACCTTTGCTTCATACACACTTCCACATCAGACACCAATTTGTCGGATTGCCCCTCTGCTGCCAGCTGTCACACGGCAGCAACTTGTAATGGAATATTGGTAGGAAGGTTCAACCTCTGCTGCCATACCACCAACATCCACTTCTGACATCGTGGGCCAACCTAATAAAATAGGAGGCATAACTTTCAGAGCAGCCCTAATAAGCAGCAGGGAGCATTATATAAATCAGCAAGAGCACATTTCTCTGCTAAGCTCTTCAACATCGACTATTTTTGGATTTCCTGATGCCTAGAGCTAGTGGGATCTTTCATTTTATTTTCTTTGTATTTAAAACACTTGTCACTCTTTCTGCCACGTCTTCAAAAATACTGCTTTTTAAGAAAGAGAGAAGGTCATCTGAGAACACGACTGCTAGAGTTATGCTCCTTTTCTGACAATAGCTAAGTGTGTGGATTTTGGAAATGGACTCCGAACAGAAACAAACATGAAGTGGAAAATCACTCTTCTTAAATAAAATCTTTCAGATGCTTTCCGAACTGTGAATGTTGCTGGAGCTGCCAGCACAAACATGACTATGTTTAATTTTAAATACAATCAAATAAAAGATTTTACTGATCTTGGACAACACTTTTATTTTTAACTTTATTGAAAGAAAAGAATAAAACAACTCAGGAATTCCAAAAGAAAAATCTCAAAAATCTTTGTCATTTTAGCTAAATGTATAGATACGCTTAAATGGAGGAGGCTGTCAAAGCTGAATTCCAGTGAAGACAGTAATCATATATAGAGAGCTCTGTTCAAGAAGCTGATTAGTCAATCAAAATGCAAATAATTTGCAATCTGCATAATATCTTGAACTATGTGATTTAAGGGAACTCTGCTGAAAGTATCCATAAAACATTCACTGTGTTTGCATTTGAAAGTGAGTGGTTTGTAAAAGGATTAGTGAACCAAAGCAGAGTGATGTGGTGTCTCTGGTAGAGGGCGAGCTGTTTCTGTGAGTCTTTGTGTAGGCTCTGTGCAGATACAAGTTTGACTTTACAGGCCTGCGCCTGTTCTCTCACATAAAATTGAATTCACTGTACTCAGAGTCCTTGGCTCACAGCTCTCCTATGAGACCTCAGCAGACCCCGGGGGTTTTGTTTCATTAGAGAAATCTGTTCAGGTCTGCTGGCTGGGGCTATGGGAATAAATGACTTTACTTCCCCACCCCCCCACCATCCTTATGCCTATTGTGGGGTGAATTACAGTGAGCAAGGATTGTCTCCTGTTCAGTGTCATTTCATGTCCTGTGTATAGGCACCAAATGCTGTCCCTTATGTTAGCTGCATCACTCACTGTGCAAGAACGTAAACTATACATACATGTGTACAAAATAAAATTTAAAAATTTGTAGAGAAGATACATTTCTTCTTCAAAAATACCTTTAGCATGTTAGCTCATTTGAGGCTTTTCCAAAGTGCTAGCTCTTCTTCATTCTGCCCCATTGTACAGACTACTGCTGGAAAGCTTTTGAAAATTGACAGTCTGGTTGTTCGTTTATTACTGTACTGTCTCCTTTATTACTAATAGATAGTCTCTAAAACCCTGAGCAGCACTGCCAGTAAAGTACTTGGAATGCCTGCCTTCTTATGCTGGAGAAAGATCAAATCAACTCTATTCTGGACAGGTTAATAGTATTCTTTTTCTGAATATTGCAAAAGTCCATTTTTGTGTTTTAATGTAGTGGGAAGAGGCTAAAAGAAGCCAAAGGCAGGAGAAGCTTATATAATCCTAATAATGAACTCTGTTACCGTGAGTCAAACTCTGGCTCTGCTGAAGTCACCTGGGAATTTTGCCATAGAGACTGCCAGGTTAGATTTTGTCTGTCAATACATGAAACTGGATGAAATTTGTTCTAGCCTTTGTTTGTTTTAACAAAAAAAAATCCTGCTCAAAATTCTTCTTATAAAATTTGACAATTATTATTCTGAATAAAACCAATTTCTTAAAAAAATAGAAATCTCTGATAAATGAGCATGAATGCGTAACCATTTATTTGGAAAATGCCATCTAGTTGATTTAGAATGTAACAAATTTTGCTTGTAAAACTTCATGTAGTAATTCACTAAAAAAAAAACAACCCAACAACCTGCAGTCTAATTTAAGGCAGTTTTCCTCCATTATCCAAACTATTTCTCTGAAAAGGGTGTATTAATGTAAAGCAATGATGATATTAATTAACAGAATCCGCGGAGATGGCTGTAATGCATTTTTCCTGTGACACACTCCATTAGAAAGACATGCTTTAAAATAGGAAACATAACCTATGACTTTCTGGTTTTGTCAGACCATCTCTGCACACCTTCCTTCTGTATCTCCTCTCTTTCCACCACAGTTTTCACTGATTTAAGAATAAATGATGAATAAATCTAAATTATTTTAGGTATTCTTAATGTATCTGAAACTTGAACATCCATAGTCTGTAATGAACCCATGGTAACCCTTCAGGTTTGTCAGCCAGAAAATAAGGTCAGGCATGAATAACTTCAATAGAAGTTCTTCAAAAATTTTGTGGTGTGTCATGTTTCTTTTGCTCTTGCCTTCACGATCTGCTGCCTTCCTCATATCAGTGTTGAGCAAGCGTTTAATATAATGACTGTTTTCTGCAAAAGACTTTTATTAAAATAACTGAGTTATCTTGCTTCTCCTGATTATGAAGTTAGAGAAAACTTAGTATCCTGGAAGCTAATTATTGTGTAAGTCCTGAGCATAACGCTACAGTGTTGGAACCAAAGGCCATGAGGTTCCCTATGGCTGTCTCTGAAGAAGTCAGTAGTGGATACATTGGGCAGAGCACACCACAGTCATCAGCTTGCTCCCAGCCTTCTGGAGAGCCTGGGATACATTTGTATAGGAGAGAAGGCAGACCTTAAATGAAACCGCTCATGAGATGGAGCGCTTGCCTTCCACCCCAGTAAATATTGCTGTGCTTGCAAAACTCTTAATGAAGTTGCAGGGATGCAAATTAAACTGTGCTGTTATTACCGTAGCTTGGTTTCTTTTGGGTAGTAGGATTGTGCAAAGCATAGCTCTGCTCGTTCATTTGTGTTCCTCAGGGTTTAATACTTCCTGTGCCAGTAAACAGCTCCCACTGTAATGAGGTACTAACCTACACGGTTCTGAAATCTCACTTTGAATATTTAGCTTGTTGCAATAGTTCCTGGTGTTTAACTGAGCTGCACAGTCTGAGCTGTGACCTTCAGGAAGAGGTCACAATTTTTTCTGAACACGGAGTAGAATCAGTTGTCTGATGGCAAAACTTGAAAACCTCAGAGTAGTTTTACTGATGTGGCAAGCAGTCTGGGTGGAAGACCTGTAGTGCACAAGAGTTTTAGAAGTATAGATCGTACTTAGTACAGATGGTTAGTTACTTAAGGTACAGGAGGTAATGATTTTGGCTTGAACTGAGTTACTTTGACTCCAAGATCATCACCAGTGTATTCAAGTTGCTTCAGCGATCAGAAAGGAGATCCTTCTGATCTTGCAATATGCCCTAGATCAGGTACAAAGTATCGGAGGCATTACTTGTGCCATAAGAGATGTTCTCTAACTACCGCTCATCTGCCTCCTGGACTAGGTACAGTCACATCAACTTACAGAACGAGTTATGCTTTTGGTTGTTTTCTGTTGTTTTCCTTTTTGTTTGTTTTGTTTTTAGGATTAGGGGTAACTTAAGGCTGAAAGAAAGGTTTTCTTCATGCTTAGCAGAATTTGTCGGTTAAAAACTATTCACACGGGGAACTTGCTGACAGTCTTATGAAGAACTTTAAGTAGGAGGCTGAACAAAAAAAGCTTACTGTACCAGCTGAAGCACGTACAGAGAAATCAAGTTATCTTATTAGAGCATGCATAACAACAACTGATTCTGCAGAGCACGTGGGTGCCACAGAGACCTCACTGGCATCAGTTGACAAATTCTAAATGTGATTTTGTATTTTTAGTTACTAATTGATTTATCCTACTGGGAAGTACGTTGTGATAATTTATCATGTATTTTTTAAAAATAATACAGAAATATCAAACTGCCTTACAGCAGGATTATAAACTTTTTAATAACAAAGAATTAACAAAGCCTATTGCCATGAGGATTGAAAAGCTGGGGAGGTGTTTGGGGTCTCTGCCTCACTGGGATGAAGGAGGAGGCAGGAACCCAGTTAGGGAGAGGGCAGCAGTTGTCTGTGGTTGGATGGCTGTGCTTGGGTAGCTGTTAGAGCTGTTGGGGTACTTTACTTGGAAGAAAGCTGGAATCCATGGAACTTACATGAGTTAATGTATCTGGAAGCTGGTCTGCAAAGGTCTTGTGAACTCCAAAGTCTGGTTTAACTGCAACGTAGCACTTTGGGTGCACTATTATTTCCCTGACCTGTTCTTGACAAAGAGCATAATAATCCAGAATATATAAACAGGCTGCATGCCCCGTTCCAATTTCAAAAGTAGCTTCTGCTCCAAAGTTACGCAGATCCTTCTGAAAATCTTCTGTTCCATCAGGAGTACCAGAAGACTAGCGATGTATAAGACCTTCCTCCAAGGCAAATTCTGATCATTCCAGATGACAAGAGACAAAAAGTGTCTGGAATAAAGAATGTTCATGAATAATTCATGTCATGGTTTAAATGAACATTTAAATAAATTTTCAGGGTTACATTTTAACTGATGAAATTTGTTTTCAATACAAGGCACTATGAATGGCTTCACAAAATCTATTTCCTCGTATAATGCACTGGAAGCAAGATGCAGAATTGAAGCTCAGCTTCTTACTGGATCCCAGGTGACTGTGCTGTCAGCTGGCTCTCCAGATGGCACAGATCTCAAGATGATGACAGACTGGTTTATGGAGTGGAAAGTGTAATTACTATGTTAACAATGCATAATGTTGAATTTGTTATTGGTACTAAAGTTAGAGAAGTTGAATCATACATTAGTAAATCTTCTTCCAGGAAAAGACACAAATGTTTTAAGAATGGCTTCATTGGCATAGAAAAAAAAAAAATCAAGTTCTTTTCAAAAGCGTTTTTTCAATTTCTCCTTCCTGTCTGTGAACATCAGAAATAATGTGCTATGAACAGAAGAAAAGATTTCCATCCAATTCCCAACTCTTTCTGTAAATTCAGTTTTGGACACACCCATCTGAATAGTTTCTGAAAGAACTAAAATGGCAAGTGAGCACGAAGCATGGATGTAGTTGAGACACCTGTACAACCCCTTTAGAGTATTTAATCTCAAGGTACTGACAGAATGGGTCTCTCATGACTCAGGACTGCAAATACAACCTGTGATGCTACAATTTTCTTGTGTCACCCAAGGAAATTCTTAATGCTTTTCTAATTTCCTTGGTTCTTAAAGAAATTTTAGACCTATGAACTATGAAGTGACTTGTTACTCAGAAGACAGTAAATAACATAATTTCCCAACTGTGTGCATGTGATGTGGATACCTCTTAAAAATTGTTCTTTTGTTATGTGGGATTGAGTGTAAACTCAGTATGTTAAGGGTAATCTGACAATGGCAAGCAGAAGTGTTGGAGGAACACTGGCTAGTTCAACTTTGAACATGTTTTGTATGTGAAAGAAAACATTTTCTCTTCTTGTCACTACTACTCCTCTTTCTCTTTGTGGTCTTGATCTCTCTATTATTGGAAGTTGTGGATTTCCTTACTAGCTTATGTCACTGAAATACAATTGGTGAAATACTGGAATGCTCAAAACCACTTTATAATCCTTCTGGGTTAAGAAAAGAATTTACATTTTTACATTTATATTTTTTTCTAAAGAAAAAATAATTAGGGTGTGCACTTGAAAGGAAGCTTGAACTGATGATGCATACTTGTCCTTTAAATGTTACCTTAATTGTGTTTTCAGGGCAGGTTATTGAACTTAAAATCTCCATGTACATGTGAGTATGGTTTGTCCTTGGGGCATGACAGATGCTGCCTTATGAAGCACATATGGAATACATATGGCAGAAGGCAGTGGTAAGCATCACTCTGTCAGATGCCATGCATCTTGAGGGCCTAATAACAGTAATGCAAAGCTGAAGCCATGTATGCTGAAAGAGAAGTTTTGTAGCTTTCACATAATCTTCAGCACAGTTTTTAGCACAATGAGAGCAAGCAAGCAATGAATTGTAATAGCCTGTCTCACCTGGCTCATCTTAGCAGAGTTCAGGGTTTTGGCTAATCAGGGTTTTGGCTAAACAAAAGGCTACAAGCAGTAGAAACTTTATCTTTTAATCCCTTTTCTACTTTAGCAGTATCTGACAGAATATGGGCAATAATTTCCATTAGCATAGTTTCTGCAGCTGATTAAATACTAGAAATAATACGAGAAAAAGATCCATGTGCTGGTCCGTGCTGTGTGTCTGCACCTTTACATCAGTATGTTCACATTTGCTTGGGAATTACCTTGTTAGCTGAGATCTGTCCTGATACGAGCCTGTAAAACAGGAATAAATAAGGATCGCTGTTTTCCTTTGACTAGAAAGAAGGTCTATTTAGGATGTTCCTCCTCTGCGTCTTCTCACTGCAAGTTCTAAGACTTATCTGCAAAAGCGTTTTTTGTTACAAAAGTGTCTCAGTATAACTAAACAAAATGCATTCCCTCCCTTTTATTTCAATATCTTCAGTACCACTGGTTTGCACAAAACTCCTTTCAGATCAGGCTGCTGATCAATTCAATGTAACACAGCATTTTTCTCACTCACTGAAGAACAACATTTTTGTATTTGGAATTGAATTTTTGACTGTGAGCATATGTATATTTTCCCAGCTGCTGCTATCTCTAAACATTTTGATTTATGACAATTTCATTCTTATAATTGCTCTTGCTTTGCTACAGAAAATAGAAAAATGGTGTTTGCTTTCATCCTAGACTTTTCTGACTTTTATTGAAATAGACATACACAGGGTGTCTGGGTGACAAAAGAAAATCATCAAAACGACGGTCTGATGTTCTGCTTGTGAAACATGCAAACAGCAAATGGCAGTGACCCCAGTCATTGCCCTTGTAGCTGACAAACAGACTCAGCCATGTCGTGGCACAGTAGGGGCAGTACACAAGGAAATGGAGTATCCCTACATCCCCTTCAATGTAATAATAATGTGCATTGCCAATGAGCATGCAATGAGGTCTAGCTTAGAGACCTTGTTGGTCTCTACAGTGATAGTGGCAGGCAAATTGTTTTGATAAGGACTATATTTTTTTATGATTTTCTTATAGGCAGAATGCCATACACGTCAAATGTCTCTCATGATATCTGAAGGAGTACTAAGTTAACAGGGCACTGTGACAATAACCATGTCCTTGCTATATGTGATACTTCCCTCTCTGTGCTGACCAGAACAGTGTGCCATGCAGGCAGCGTACATGTAACCATCTTGTGATATACATTTTTTTTTTTTCATAGAAAAGGTAGTTTCACCTTAAATGCTCAGGGAGTTTAATCATAGTAGAAAGCATGAGGTTAGCAAGCTGCATGGCTTCCATCAGGTGCTGTTGTAATCTGGAACTTCATGGAAAGCAAACTGCTCTCAGTGTTTCAGAGCATAAAAAGTGCAATAGTCACAGAAGCATATATTTAAAGCTCAAGACATGCATAAGGTGACTTTCTCTCTCTTTAAGCACCTAGGGATTCTTTTTCAGTAAGCTTTCCATTTCACTGGAATTTCTTTTAAAAACTTTAAGGCAGCATCTCTTTGAGTATCTGGCCGCTATCCAACATTTCACAGGAAAGCTGGTCCTGTGGGTTGCATGTCGGTCTGTCTCGGGAGATAGTTCCCTTCTGAATCAATCTGCAGGCTTTCCCTGCATTCTCGACCAAGTGGTTTCATCCCTCTCAGTAGAAGGAAGTGATATTTCCACTCTTCATCCAGAAAAGTCAAATTCCCTTGACAGGCGCCCAGCAGGTTGGCTCAGAACTGTTGTCCTTCACAGCTAAAATGCTTCCTGCCGTCTATCTCCTTACCTGCTGTTTGCAATGAATTATACTGCAATGCGTTCTGAATGACATGGTTTAAACTGCTTACCCTTCTGGAAAGGGAGTAAAATGTGTTCTCAGATATTGACAGGGTATCAATCTGTGTATCCACTCAAAGCAAAGCTTAATCCATCCAAAGTAGGAGATCTTTGTGTGCACGGGTGGTACGTTAACACTGTTTTTTAATAATTACAAGAAAATGCTCTATAGTTAGTAACTTATACTACTGTAACAAAGTGTATTTTGTATGTGTTTCTGGAAACAAGAAGAAATGTTGTCTTGAGTATGTTTGGTATGTAGATGATTCTTTGACACCAGGGCTGCCTGCTGCCCTCAAATATGTGAATTCCCTAATAGCCAACACCAACAGATTCTGGATCACGCCAGCCCACAAATCTAGTTCTTCACATTCAGAGCTAAGTTCCTGACTTTGTGTCTCCTAAACAGACCACCATTAGATTGACCTGAGTGCCAAAGCTTTGTTTAGCCACACTACTGAGGAATGGTTGATTCTTCATGAAGCTACAGTGCCTTCCACCAAACCAAAAGTATATATACCCCTTCTCCAAACAGAGGCAAATTCAAGGTTGCTTAGCTATTTGTAGAGTGTGGCTAAAACCTTTGCTTGAAGCATGTGTAGAGAAACTCGGGAGAGATGCCAGAGTGTCTGGGGATATCTGCACAGCAAAAATTGCAAGTCCGCATGAACACTGCAGAGCAGGACCTTGTGGGACAGATGCTTGTGCCTACAAATGTGGGAGCTGTATTAGGTCTGGCCCTTGATTTAAAGGCAGCACTACCTTGTGCAGTTTGGTTCTCTTTTTTTCAGAGAAGCAGGAAGTTTGATCCCACAAGTCTTTCTTCACCCTATGGACGCAGAAGAAAGTGACCTGAGCTAGCACTGATTGCTCAAGTCAGGGGGATAATGTGACAGTGCAAGCAAGAATATTACTGAATGCATGAAAAAGTAAAACAAAAACTAATGTTTTGATTTTAAATAAGCCTACTGTATAGAAAATCAAGCAAGGGGTTAAAACCCAAGAAAAATGGAATTAAATAGAAGAAATTCAATGATTTTGTGTAACTCATGTGTATTTGTGACTTGCTGAAAACAGACCAGGAAAAGGAAACAGGATTTTATCAAACTGCAGATTACATCTTGTTTCTAGATTTCTTTCCTTCATTAGCTGATCTTTGTCACGAATCTTAAACTAACTGTATGAACACTGATTATTGCATAATTATGTTTTAAAAGTTCCGTTAAGATATGAAGAGGGAAATCGACTAAGATTTCTCCCAGGCATACTCCTTGAAAGGTTCAGCATTAGCTGCTGCATTGTTCTGCGTAAACAGTAGCCCTTAGCTGGATTGGTAATACCTTTTTCCAAAAAGCTGCTGCTGCTTTTTCAGCACTTAACATTTTTTTCTTGAATCTGGTTCTGTTTGCAAACATCTCTATTAGATTTGAAGAGTGCTGCTGTAGTACAGATAAACTCAAGTACAACAATACAATCTACTGCTATTGAGGATCTGCCTTTAGGCTCACTCTGCTAGTTCTTTCCTATTTAAAAACTACTTATCTCATGTGTTAACCTAGAATGACTGCAAGGAAGATGAAGTCCCTCCTCCAGAGTCCACTGGAGTAAGCGGGATGTCCCTGCTGGCCCCTGTTCATTGCGCTGTGGAAGGCAGCAGCGCTCTGAAGCAGAAGTTCTATCATCGTTTGTCCTCTGTACAGAGGCTGTTAACAGCATAAATGTGCAAAGTTCCTTTTATCCCCTTTTGTGAATCATACAAACAGGACTCTATCTTCTTCCCTGAGAGAAGTTAGAGAACTACTCAAGTGTGAAATGATGGATGCTCTCATCTTAGGGACAAGGTTTAGCTGTTTGTGAGGCATTAGTGTGGTAAATGAAAGCAAACACAATATGAAATTGGGAAGACTAGCACTATCTGCATAATCATCTTCAAACCATTACACTGGAGTAATGCTGGATTCAAAGACACAAAACAATTCAGGGCTACAAAACAATAAGAAAGAAGTTTAAAAATTACTTTTAAGCTACACTCGAACTTCAGGGAGGGGTAAAGGGAGTAAGAGGGAGAAGCAGGGGGCACAAGGAGCCTGTTATGGCATCTTGGGACAGCTGTTTTCTCCAAAGCTCAAGCCTGACCCCGAGAGAAAGGGAGGGGGTAGGATGTGTTGGGGCATGGAGGCAGCTACGCTGGATTTCACCCTGCAGGAAGTTTGTGTTTGCTCTGTCCTCTGAGAGGAATGAATTTGCATTCCCAGTGCTCAGACAGAGTGGTGAGACTGCACTAGCTGAGTGCTTTGTTTATTAGCTGTGACCTGATGTTGCCCTAAAAACACACAGCTGCTTTTTTAGTCTATAGGATGTTCAGAAGTGTCCTTTGGGTGCCCCACGTTACAGAAGCCTTAAAACAAAGCTGTGGCTCCTGTGCCTAAGCAGAGCTGTGATAACAGGCATCTAGAGGCTGCAGTTAACAAATTACAATATGAGATCCAAGTTTTCCTGTCTTCCTGCATTTCCTCTTCGTTTCCTTGGGTTCTTTGTCATGCTCCCTTTTTCCTTCTATTCCTGTGCTGTTATTGCAGGCAGAGAACAAGAAATCTGGATTTTCTCAGACCGCTGTGAATGTTTTCCTGGCTCCCATTCTCCTACCCCAAATCCCTTTTTGCCCTGTCCCTCAGTTCAGAGTATGATTGTTTTTGCTTGTATAATGTCTTCAATAATGATTTCTTAATCCTCATTAGGACTGAGTGTTGCCAACATATAAACAATAACTGTTTTATGATATTTTTAAGACTATGAGAGGTTGCTGTTAAGGAAACAATAGCAGATAAATGCTCATTTGCCATTAATTAGTAGGCTTGATTGAATTTTTCTTTAGGCTTTATTTCCTCCTAGTGAATTTTTCAGTCCCATCAGTGGTGTTGGAAATATGCTCGCGATATTCTCTGCCTGATGAGTTTATAAATGGTCTCCTGCGCTTGTCCCCATGCAATCAACCTAATGAGACCCAGTTTATCCCATGGATTATTGCTATCGCTTAAAGAACTGTTATCTTGGATTAACAATCAAAAATATATAGCTCAAGTTTTAAGAGATAATAATGCTAGGAAGGGGCTAGTAGAAAACTGTAGGACACTCATGTGAATGGGTTCGTAAATGTAGTGACATGGAGACACCGAGCCAAGAGCTCCACAGTGAAATTCTGAGTTCAATCGAGATGCTGGAAGGTAATACCTGGTGCTGTTGATAAACAATCATCATTTATGAAGGAATACTCAGGCCAAGCTGATGTTAAAAACACTCCATTGATGTAACAATGTTCTCCACAACAAAGGTAGATTGTTTCTGAGCTGGTCCATTGCCTGTTCTCTATCTGTTACATCTTGTGCTCTTCCATTACAGTTGAGACTTTGTGCTCTATAAACAGAGACAAGAAAGCCATTTTCTATACTTCAATTAGAATGATCTTGAAAGTCAGTCTAGTGGAGTTTGCCTCCCGTAAGGCTGTCCCCCCAGCTCAGGAGCACGGTGCAGTGCAACATCACACAGTGCCCGTCTGCCGGGTGGTCCCTCCATGATAGCTGGTTCCCTCCCTGGGGCCACAGGCTGCCAACCCTGAACTCTGCCAGCATGGCCACAGGGCTGCAATGAAAACAGGATCACTGGCATGATTTTGGTTTAAAATTAATTCCTAAGCATCCCTTCTTCTCCTTTCTATGTAATTATCAAATATTCCTAAAACAAAGGAGAAGGATATTTCTACCACGTGTTGTACCAGCTTTGCATTCTTAGTTCACAGTGCTTCAAGGCAGGAGTGGAGGATGCACCCTTGTTACTGAAGCCTATGTATTGCTGCGGTTTGATGTTAAACATGTTCTGACAGTGGTACTGCCCTTCGCAATGCAGCCTCTCTGTCCTCACATCAGCTCTGCAGTTGCACTAGCCTTGAGCAGCCACACTTAAGATCTGGACTGTGAGACTGAACTGGCCTAAATGAAGTAGGATCTGTAATTGTATCTCTTTGAGTTTCTGTCAGGTCATGCTGTTGCCATGTGCAATTGCCTCGGTGGCACCAAGTAGTATAGCAGGGGAGGAGAGTGAATAGTAGGGTTACGGATTTGAGAAATCGCTATACTGCTGTCCATCACTTAGTAATGTCAAACCACAGCTAGCAAGAGAGCTTCATATTGTGTCCTGCAGTCACCATGAAATCCTTGCCTTGACTGATTCACCAAACATCCACTTTTCAAAAGAATGGAGCCTTAAAAGCTGCTTTCATTAGTAATTCGAGGGAACAGGTGAGATAGCTGTGCTGCAATTGTGAATTGACTTTTACTGACATGCTTCCCTTTTGTGTGATCACAGCTCAAGAAATGTCCTGGGGTGAAAATTTAATTCCTGATGACTCAGGTGTAATTGCTGGCATAAGCAGGTATAAGCTCCTCGGTACATTAAGACAGAACAGAAGTTTGATTTGTATTCAGTAGACTTTCAGAATGGTTTAGATTAAAGTTGTAGCAAAGCGATCTGTACACATCAGCTTAAATCTGGTGTAGAATTAACGAGCTTGGTGGCACATGTGGTGAGGTTCTTGAGCCTTCTGGTCTTCAGAGTGCACGTTTTGCGTTTCAACGCATCACACATGCCTGCTGCTGTTGGTGAGAATGTTATTACAGCAGAACACATGTAATACTTGTGGGAGCTATAACAACACGTAGCATAAAGCAGCACCCCAAGTATAGCTAAAAATACAATTTTTTTCCTCTGGATTTTGGTCCAAAAAGAACCATATTTTTAAAAGAAGAACACTGTCTTATAATTTATATTTCAATTTAATTTATAACCCAATTTGCCCATACAAGAAATCAAAGAAGCCTCCAGTCATTTCAAGGAAAATATTTATAGTGTTTTAGTTTGCCATAGAGCCAGCTGCATGCGGCCAGTCAAGGTCAGAGATGTGTTGCTGGTGTTAATGTTGTGCTGTGAGTCAGAGTCCAGATGCCTCTCATCATTTCCATGACATTCAGAACAGCATGGTGCATAGCACCCACTGTGGGAGTGAGCCTGCTGCTCCTCACCCTTTGCTATTCGCTCTGTTTCAGCTGCATGGATGGATGGATGTGTCCTTAGAGTGTATTTTGCGCTGCCTTCAGGGTCTTCTGTTCTCTTTGGCAGCTTAGGCAGCTTACAGAAGTTGGCATAAGGGAAAGTTTTCTTTACAGTATCCTTGTGCTTCTTAATTAAGATCTCTTCACACATTAAGCGTGATGCCATACTTTTTATTGACTCTTGCTGTATTACTTTTGGGCAGATTGCCAAGTGTGCTGCAGCTTCCCCAGCAAAATTTTGCTCTTTCTTGCAAAAAAGAGAGCAAAAGGTGTCTATTTATTAATTTTTCTTTAAAAATTTATTTTTAATCCTGACTTCCAACTGAGTTCATATTTCCTGGCATGCTCTGCCCCATCTGCCCCTATGCCTCGTCCTTTGTGTCAGAGCTAAGGTCATGCTGCTGAGCACAGCTTCCTTCCTGGGAGCTATTTGATTACCTTTCTCTATGTCATTAAGATGTTTAATATTGATGTTTTCAAGTTTACTTAATATCAGAGCGAGAAGACAGTGCTGAATAGAGATTAGGTGCAGGCATACTGTTTAGAAGAATTATTTAATAATCATTATTAATCCAGATGGTTCATTCTGATCTGATAATGCCTCAGATGGAGTCTGTGTCTCCTAAGGGTGGATAAGGCAAGGACTAAATACAGAGGTCAATAGGGAATATGCATGAGAACCTACACCTCTAGCCAATGCTACCCTTTTGTTTTTACTGTTTTCAGAGAAGTGAGAGGTAAGAAGAATGAAACTCATCCCTCTCTGTGTCACACTTAATCAGCAGGGTGCATAAATTGCAGTAAAAGAGGTTCATTAGACATCAGGAAAAGCTCTGAGGAACATCAGCACATCACTGCTGTAACCTACCAAGGGAGACACATGTCACGCGTCCTTGAAGGTCTGCACCAGGCATCCAGCTGGGATGGCACAGTGTCATCCATTTCTCCTTTATGAAGGAGACAGAATTAGCTTCTCTTTCCTGAAGAAGTGGTCAGGGTTCTAGCACTACAGAACGGAAACTGCAATTGGCCACCAGACAGCTGGGAGCTGGGGTGCTGAAAAGAAGGGTATGGTCTCATACATTCTGATGCAGAGCAGCAGCAATTAGAGAGTGTTGTAGCACAGAGCTATGAAAAATCCCTCGGACATGGATACTTAGCAGCAGTCACAACAAGAGCTGGCAAAAAGAGCTGGAAGGTTATTAATCTAATGGTGACTGCTCCAAAAAGGAGGTGAGAGTTTGAGCCAAACTGCAAATGTCTTGAAAAGGCCTCAGATTCAATGAGCAGAGGGAGCTGTGGCAATTCCTATAACACATTTACTGCGTGGTGTCCTCACTGATCACATCACTTTGAAATGAGATTTTCAGTTGTACTGAAACATTAACAAAATGTATTTTGAGGGTTATGTTACACTCATTTCCCTTTGTTCTTGGGTATAGATTGTTCTGAGGTTTGAGTTTGTGTCTGGTCCCTTCCCAGGAAAAAAGGAACTCCAGAGAATGAAACGAAGGCAGAGGGGGAGGTAGTGGCCTCCACATGCAGTTGGCTGCAGCTGGCCTCAACCATGTTCCTTCAGATACAGAGTTCTCTGATTGAGAATAATTGCAAAGATAATAAATATAGAGCTATTACAGTTAACCTTAGGGAAAAAAAAAGAATGACAAAACCAAACCACATCTTCTGTGTTGTGGAAGGTGTCCTACAGAGTAAACACATGTGTGTGTAACTGCACACAGTACAGCTGCGCTCTGAGGACCTCATCTACAGATCTGCTTTGAATGAGGGTGGTGCTTGCATTTACTGACAGCAGTAGTTCAGTCTTGTGCTTGCACACAGACTGAATTGGGATAGCCCTATGATCACCTTCCTTATATTCCTCCCTATACTTGTGTATGCATGTACAAATCCTGTATGTATATACACATGGGATTATATATATGAGTATATAGACTTATGTCCTGCTGCTGAAAAGCTACTGGAGAACGTAAAAGATTTACAGAGAGCATTACAAGAGTTTCTGTGTGGTTCCTAACTTGTTCTTTAATTAGAAGTGACTATTTTCGGAAACTCTTCCTTTTCCCAACAAGTGCCTTTCTGTAGGTTCTGTATAGTTGTTTTGTTTTATACATCTAATGTCAAAGAGCAATGGAATAATCTTGCTGTAGAATAAATAGGCAACTTCTCAATAAACTTAATGTAAAAGATGAATTTACCATAGGTGTCAAAGGACACTCTGCTTTCAGTCCCATGTTGGAGAGCTCAGTCTGTTAGCAGAGATCCAGCAGACTGTTGGAGACTTTTTGAGAGAAAACAGAAACAGTAAACAGGAATTTCTTCTGTGTCATAGAATCCAGCTATTGGCTTTAGATGACTTACAGCACAGTGAAAGACACAGCTTACTGAAGTCACAATCAGTAACAAAGGAAGAACTGAAATGTTCAGATATTGCATAGCATATCTTCCAAGAACGTAACTCTTACAGAATGATTGCTTTATGATGGATGTTTACTTAAGCACTTTACAAACATGCAGCTAGATCAATAATAGATTTTGCTTTGAAATTCAGCCTCTGCTAATAAACGTTTTTCATTTTGCTTCTTCATCTTAAGGAATATCTGTGATTTCTTGCAAATAGCTCTAAAGAGATTAACAATCTACATTATAAACCACAACTGGTACACAGGTTCTAGTCTGATCTATTTTCAGAGGTGGGATAAACATTTTCCCTTCATTTGAGGAATCTGTCCAATCGTTGTATTCCAAACGATGAACTATAAGGTAAATAGTTTTAGTGGATTGCAGCTGATGATGTTTGAATGAAGAAAAGCTAACCAGAGTATTGAACTTGATGAAGAGTATTCTGCATGAACTTGGAAGGAAACCTAATGCTGTTTCTGCTTGGCTAGGCTGTTAGACACATGGGTAGTTTTTGTTGGAAGGGACATTTATGATCATCTAGTTCCAATGCTCCTGCTACAGGCAGGGGCACCTCCCACTAGACCAGGTTGCTCACAGCCCCATCCAGCCTGGCCTTCAGTGCCTCCAGGGTGAGCACATTCACAAACTCTCTGGGCAACCTGTTCCAGTGTCTCACCACCCTCACAGTAAAGGATTTCTTCCTAATGTCTAAGAACACCTGTGCCCATTTAGAACAGTATTCATAATGTATTTATAACTGAAATAACATGATTAAACTTTGTTTTTTGCTGCTGTTGATTTTTTTTGTTGTTTGCTTGCTTTATTTTTTTGAATGTTTTAGACCAGGTTCACTCAGGTAAAATTGCATGTAGGTTTCAGTTCACAAATTTTACTCATTGTTCAACTAAATTAAATTAATGATGTTGACAGGGAAAACTGTATAACTGCCTAATTAAAAAGAAATTACTGCTAGCTTATAAACAGAATTAAACAGTTTGTGAACATTTTTAATTAACATATTACAACATTTTGTATTAAAAATATTCCTCATACAGCTGTAAACTCGATATGAAATGAGGAATAGTATACATCCAAGAGTTGGAATGCCTAGAGCTGTGCTGAGGGAGTGGTGCAGGAAGGCCACAGCCCAGCTCGCTGCGCACAGCATTGCATTGATGAAAGGCAAAAGGCCTGAGCAATTCATGTGGTTTTCTACCACAAGGACTTTATTTGTGGTTCAGATGTGCTTCAGTTACCTCTGCAGTGGGCTGACAACACTGCCTGCTCTGTATGCTGCAGCAGGAGAGGGGCAGCCTGCAGAGTCTGAGGATCTGTAGTAGTACGCTTGGTGTGAAATGGGTAAGTTAGAGTCAGAAGGCTTTTGTCCTCTAGATAATTCCTGTGACTATTATCCATAGTCAAAAAATTCAAGAATGGAAGTGCTATGTACCTACATACAAATAATAAGAACATGTAAACTGGCTTTTGAAAATTATGTTCTGGGGACAAAATACTTTTCAGTTGTTATTTAAACCAGACAGCAAAAGCTACTGTGGCATCATAGTTGTTCTTTCCATAGTTATTCCTTCTCATACTTTCAGTGTTCATTATTTCCATATAATGAAGCAAGGAGAAAATGCATACAACTCGTCAGTGATAATAATTTGAAAACCAGTAACAAAATATTATATTTGGAAAAAAATCACTGTAAGAACAAAATGGTAATTACTGTAGGCAATCCAGAAATTCTCGTGATTGATGGGCACTCTGATTTGTGAGAACCGATTTGCCAGCCACATACATTAGAGCTACAGTAACTTCCTGAAACTGCTTTGTCATCATAATCACACCTTGTGCCAGGAGTTCTAAGCAAAACTTGCTATTAGCTTAATTGAGGGAAGACATGAAGAGAAAACAGACCTGATCTAATGGCCCAAAGCTACAACGGGTGTGTAGGAAGCCAAGAAATAGTCTCTCGGAATCACACAGAGGTGAATTCCTGACCCTGGAGCATGAACACAGCCAATTACTCCAGAGGCACTTCAGGAATAGGTGCACTCAATGTTTTTGTCTCTTTTGTAACAGGTCTTAGAAATCAGCAGTGTACTGCTGTATTTCTTATCAAGTAGGTGCCCATTGAGTAAACCACTACATTAAAGTCTGTGCAGAGAATTAATATAAAAGGGGAGGAGGATTTTCTTGGTGTTGTGGCTTATAGAAACTCTGGCTTCCGAAGTTCTGCTTTTCAAATTCATCCTTGTCATAGAACAGCTGTTATATAGTTAATATAATATTATACAGTTAGTATTTTTTATTTGTGAGGAGAAAAATGAATTCAAATAAAACAGTTGAAGGCTGAAAAATTCACATAATTTCAACAGAAGCTGAATTCAAGTCTGTTTCCAGCAACATGAAATATACACCATTTCATTCAGTAGAATTTAAGACATACTGCTAGTTTCTTGAAATAAATTGGTAAAATGAGAGCTTTATTGTTCTTTTTATTGCATGGTCCATATGGCACTGTGTAATACATCATTAGTACTTGGAACATCTTTAATGGAAAGCAACCAGAGCTTACTTTTGATCCTTTCTTTTTGTGGCACTGCCAAAGTGCTTAAAGAACAAAATGCTTGTGCCATCCAGCAGGCTTTACCTGCAACGAAATCTGGGAGAACTGTCTCACAGCATGCAGCTGTCTCTCTGAAAATGCTGCACGAAGAGCAAAATTTGTTTACGCTGTAAATGTGAGATTAGGTTGCTTAAAATAGCAGATATCTGCTTGTTCTCTCAATGTTCTTGGGCGGTAGATAATTGTGTGAAGACATCAGTTTAGTTTTGTGACTAAAGGGATGAATCCTTTCAGAACCACTGCAAAACTCCAGCAAAGAATTCGAAATTCAAATGCTCTATGGGTTATTTCATAGAAGCAGAGCTGGATTGTTCTTACTGAATCATCTTTGGGGGAGAATTTTTCAGCTTAAAAACCGTTATTTAGGGGTGTTTATCTGTCACAGATACAAATCATATTTAATTTAATGACTTTCTCATTGTTCCATACCTTTTCTTGCATTAAATTTGCATGACTATTATGGGAAGAGATTCAAGGCCTTGATTGCTGTGTATAATGAATTTTCAGTATTCCAATAAGAGCTTTGAGATTTACCTGGAGGCCCAGAAGAAAGCAATACTTCAAGAGAATATTTTAAAAATTAAGTGTAACTTGTTCTGTAAGTGCTAGCATGAAGTTATGAGGTCTTCAATGTGAAGAAAATTCTTGACTGGTGAATTATACGTAAATTAGTTCAGAAGAAATTGCTCCAATTTGTCAACAGTGATTAAAATAATGTTCTAGTTCAACAAACTCATTGATTAAGAGGCAAGTGTTAAGATCTCTGGAGTGTCTATGCATATCTAGGAGCTAATAATCTATAGATATATCCTTTGAAGTACTCAGGGCACACCCTTATTTTCTTTTCCTTTATTTCCTTCTTTTTTAAAAAAAAACAAACAACAACAACAAAAAAGAAAAACAAATAGTGAATGAAAGTGCTCCTTAAAATTGCTGTTAATCTCTCATATTTGCGTAAAACAAATCAGTTGTTTAGGAACATCAAACGATGCTATCTTGCAAAAAAGCATTGACCTTTTATGGATGCTAATTCTCACTGAAAAAATCAACCTTATCATCAAGAACCTCATCCAAAACGCTTTGCTAATTGCTAACACTGAAGCATGCCTCTTGTAATCCTGGGTAGCAGTAGACTGTACTAATTAGTTCCTACTTTAAATACCAAGCTGCTAAGTCTTAGAGCATTTATTTTCAAATGCCTTTAATGAGATTTCTGTAACTGTCAAAAATAACAACACCTAATAAATGTTAGGGCTAGAAACAAACAATATTTTGGGCACTAGAACTATGTGCAAATTAGTGACAGGTGTGTGAGTTTAAGGTTTGCATAAAACACCATGTTAACAGACAATCTCCTCAGGAAAAGTTTTAGCACTTAATTAGAGTGGAAGTATAATAATAAGCCTGCGATTTGATTGCCTTCTATTCCTGCTTGTCTGATTATTCTGGTGTTACCTTCCTCTGTTTTTGTTAGTCGGTGTCAATGAGCAACCTAATCCGGCAGTGTTGAGAAGGATAGCTGTCACGGGAGCAGAATCCGAAGTGTCTGAGGCCTGGGCTCGGTTCTGCAAATGCGTGCAGCTCTGGTTCTCTAGTACCTGTGTTTTAAATATTCTCTATAAAAGGATTTTACACGGACATTTCTGAGAACTTCTCACTTTCAGATTGTGGAATAGAAAAGAGATCATCTCAGCAATTTAAAAAACAGAATTCAAATCTATTTTATGGTATGCTCATATCTAAAATATCCATATATAGCTGAAGGAGAGCAGCTGAGGTCGTGTTTCTGGGCAGAAGCCAGCAGCTCTGAATGATGATGCCACATCTCTGAGATGTTTGTTTTTACGGAGAGCTGTACAGGTGTCAGTGCCAGTGCTCCTTATATCTACCACCTGTGGCTGTGATAGGAAAAGGGAGCAGCAAACAAATGTTCCCAAGGCTCACCTAAAAATACAAGAACTTCCAGCTTTAGCTTCTGAAATGTTCAGGCAAGTATAGATCTATCTTCTTCCAGGGGACTATCAGCTATCATCCTAAGAAACCACAGTATCTGGATTCACAGCCATTCGCACGGAAGTATTAATAATGATCTGTTTGGACAGTGGTATAATTGTGTGTGTGACTTGCTTTTACACAGTTTGCTGGCTAAGTGGCATCACAACAAGCAGCTGGGGGTAGTACTTCAACTGACTGTAGCAATGCTACTGATGCGGGGTTAACGATGAGATGTGGCCTCAGTCAAAACTCTGCCTTGCTGCCTAGTCTCACTGCTGTCAGATCTGCAGTGTTGGTAACACAAATCCTGAGTGAACTGTGGCTTTGCAGCTTACATACTCCAATGCTTGGTATGCAATGGCTAGGAATGAGCAATGTTTCTAGCAGTCTAATGCTCATATCTGCAGAACTACCACATATAGTAATAATGTCCACCATCAGCAGAACAGAGCTGCATAGTTCCAGTTCTCTGTTTATCTGACTTAAAAAAAAGCATGTTTGAGAACTCCTGTGAGTAGATTGACTTGAATAAATGATTTTTTAAATGCTCTAGGTAGACTTGCGGTTATTGTGTACAAATCACAAAGCAGATTCTGACACACGTGTCAGAGCTGGGCAACCCCTGCCTGCAGCAGCAGCTGCTGCTGAATCTGTATCACCTCTGACAGCTGTTTGTCCAGGCTGGTCTTAGTGAGGCTCTGAGGCAGCTTCTGTCTGCATTTAGCTACAGCTAGGCATCTAGTCCTGTCTTACCTGATTTAATTGGTGCTACTTGTGCAAATGTCTCTCCTGGATCACTAGGTTAGCAACTCCAGGGGCTGTTGCACTTCTGTTTCTGGTCCAAATATTTCCCAGAAAGCTGTGCTTGAAACTCAGAAAGATGCGACTATTGAAGCCTTACAAAGCACAGGCAAAGAAAGATAAACTTCATATGTGATCCAACGTGGGGGGCGGGTTGCAAATCTGTCCCTCCAGCCAAGGACGTTATTTGCTTTCTCCTTTTTCATATTCAGTTTGTTTTCTGCAGAACTGTACAACATATTTCATATTCTGAATTGCTCAGCAACTCATCACTGTTTATGGCTTGAAGCGTTTGCTATTCGTAATCTGCCAGCCATTTCATGGTTACCTAATCACAGGAGTTTTTTGGGTGTTGATTTTTCTCCCTTCTTTCTTTCAAATTGAAGTAGCTGGCTGACAGCTTACAAGCATCATGAGTGATCTCGTGCATTCATGTGTGATAGAACAATATCACTATTTCCATGATTTTTAAGCATGTTACTGGTATTTCCATATTCTCCGCTATTCTCTCATACTAGCAGACCTTCAAATTCAATTCAGATGGGCAGGATAGGCAGCTGTGATTGTGATGGCTGTGAAGCCTGGGTTGTATTTTTGCTTCTTCCATTTTTTTTCAATGCATTATCTTAAAGATGATATAGAAGCATCTACAGGCATTGATGTGTTTTGTGAAATGAAGACTTTTGTGCAAATGTTTTGGGTTGACCACTATTAAAGACATTTTATCTAATTAAATCTTTTTCTTCTATCTTTATTATAGAACAAGATATGGTGTACTACTAAGTACTAATACCAACATCAGACAGTTTGTTGATTTGATTTGATTGCCAAGATGTTAAATGGGGAATTTTCTTGTTCCGTGTATCAGCAGAGTAGTGTAGCTTGCTCTGGAGATCAAAGCTTAAATAAGCATATTCCTGCAGTAGCGCGGAGTCTGTGTTGTGTCTTAAAATTCCAGTACGACTTGAATTCTTACAAAGTGCTGAAAGGAGGAGATGGTTTTGGTTTCTGAAAATCTTCAAAACATTTTAAACATTTAATTTATCCATATGTTAAGAGCCCCCTCAGGTCCTACACATCTGCAAGGCTGTTCTCCACAGCTATGAAAGAGCTGAAATTTGAAAAATATTTATAAAAGTATTTTTTTAATCTCTAAATGATAAATCTATTTCTAATCATACTTCTGCTGCTAGAAAGACTTTGAATCCCTCAGCATAATTATGTATATTTATAAGGGTTGTTTAAAAAAATGATAAATCAAGTAAAATAACCGGATGAGTGGATTAGATCCCCCACAGTTTTTCAGAATATTAATCTCTCTTCAACACTATTTTTTCTGTAAAAGGAGAATACTATTTTTTTTCTGTAAAAGGAGAAAAGAATGTCCACTAGTGATATTCTTTTAAATTAGATCATCTACATAGGTCCTACCCATTGTCCAGCTTGTGTGTTCACACAACTTTAGTGGCAAACAAACAAAGGACACATAAGTAATGCATCAAAGAATGCAGAAGCATGACAAAGTGTGCTTTCTTCTCTCTGTTGCTCTGGATCAAGTGTTTGTCTTCTGTCTCATTTATCTTTTTACTTATTTAACACTTGAGAGGACAGGCCATTAAGCCCATGTATTACCAAGTGACTGGAAACCTCTACCAGGAGAGTGTCTTGATCTCCCAAGAGCCTGTTTGTACAGGGTGCTGTTGTAACCAGCACTTGGCCCTCCGAGCCTATGGACCTGTGCTAGCCTCGTGTCATGGAGGCAGCAAAACCTGAGAATCTGAAAACCCAGTGTTCCCATCTCTGGAACTCTTTGCATAGAAGAATGTGTTGAGATCTAGTGAAGTGACGCACTGACATCGGTATTGGTAATCTTTTGACAAGAGCTGTGGTGGATCGTGTGGCAATTCTGTGCTTTTTAATGGATTCAGGCTGGTCACCAGTAAACTCAGAATGATATAACCCTACTAAATCACTAATTAATGAGTATTGGTCTGGGATGCAGCATCCCAACCAGTACTGAAATTTTTGGATCTTCATTTTAGAAAGTAGCCATGAAAGTGTGATAGAATTTTCAAAAATCTTCAGATGTTCTCTTTAAGCAAGAATTGCTGAACTGGATCTTGAAAGTGAAGGTGGTTAAATATATTTTAACAAATTAATTAAAGACAATTAACTAATGGAACATAGCAAGATAACTGGGCAGTATCTGGACTTGTAGTTATGTGTAGTATTATTATTTGGTAAGGAATGTAAGGAATTTATTTTTTCTACTTTGAATGACTAAAAAAAAAGACATACAAGTGCATATTAGTACTTATGTACAGTACATAAAAGTCTGGATGACTTAGTTTGGGCTTTTGTGTGTTTTCTTTGGTGAGAACCTCTAAACTAAGATAAAAGCCTCAGGCAGAGATTCATTAATATAAACATCTCTTTTCCTCTCTGTACGGATAAAAGTAGTCCTGGCAAAGCTGAAGAGAAAAACTCTGTCTGCCATGTCAGTGACATTTCTACTGAATGCATTGGCTTACTGCAAAATTAACACTTTAATGCTTCCCAGACTTAGTACATGGAAGCACAAATCGAATATTTTGCATAAGTAGTTTAATTTAGTAAAATTTTTGAAGTTGTGGCATAGCAGTACCATGAAAATATATGCTGCGGTTTTCACAGTTTGTTTTTAGTAGTTGTTATAGATTGATATATTCCCAGTAGCTTTCCACATGTGCATCATATGCAATAAAAAGCCTATTACTTCATACAAATTCTTCTGTGTTACTAGTTTTCAGCATATTGGTCCAGACTCTCCTGTTCTGATTTCAGTGGCACAAATTCTATTTATTAAACTGAGAATAGAATATGCCTGCTTAGGAAAAATCATGTACTACATTTTGCAAGACTTGTTGCACAAATTTAAAAAAAAGATGACTTCCACACCCCCAAAATTTGACACAGCTGATATGTGTATATCCACGTGAATCAAGAACAGAATGGCCAGCACAGCTGGGCTGGTTCTTTTCCTTTGAGCTCCTCTCCCACTCTCCCTTTTATCTCAGGGGATGAGTTGGCAGTGGTGGTGTGGGTGTTGGGATTCTGTTTATGAAATCATGATCTGCTTTACTTATGTTCATCCTGGGTTATATGTTTTCGTCTGGACACATTAATGAGTCTGTTTGAATGTATTTTTGAAAGATAATCCAAGTTGCTAGTGACATTGGCTAGCCATGTTTGCACACTCCAAAGAAGTAGTACAATAAGCTGTTAAAATATTTACCAGTAAGTGTTTCCTCTTCCTTCTATGTGACATAAGTGTTTCCAGTTTTACAACATTAGGAATAGAGCGTCTGTTTGCTGAGTAGGGAAAGTGCCCGCAGTAATAGCAACCCTCTGTTCCATGTTAGGTACCCTTCCAGATGGAGAGGTATAACGGCAATGACATGTCATCCAGAGAGCGCTCAGAGATTGACTCAGTGATGATTATTAGTATATCCAGCTGCTTATCCTCTTCTGAACAGCCTTTTTGTTACCTGGGCTGGGTTTGGTCCTGCTGTAGGCAGAGAAACAGAGCAAGTCTGTGTATGGCTGCATAGGTGAGCATCTGGCAGTGCTGACCCACTGCTGCCCTGGTGATGCCACAGGGCTTGGACACGCACCAGGTACATCTGCTGAAATACGGTAAGATTTGTGACCACTCTCCAGTTCTGGGGAGGTTTATGGTCTCACAGTGGCCCTGAACTTTTCTTTCCACTGCACACAGAACAGCTCTATCCTTAGTTTGGAAAACAAGTGTGTTAGGAGAGCCACAAGTGGCCATCACAGCGCTCATGTTGGACCTTTGCCACATGTTATGAGGTCATGTTCACTGCTTGGGGAGTAGTGGTATAAAACCTGTGGGAGGATACTAACAGAATAATTTTGATTTAAAATTTTTAAACTAAAAATACTTCCGTAGCAGCTATAAGAAAATCTAAGTCATCAATTTCAGAGCTTTTTTTTTCCACCATACATTTTCTTACAAACATGATACCAGTTTTATTTCATCTGTTTCCACTTGGTTTCATCAAATTCTGGTATATCCAGAGGTGGTGAAGTCCCTTTCCTGTCCCCATCCTTTCATCCTCCAGCTGACTGAATACATTGCTCTGCCCTTGACACTCCGCAGTGTGTACTGACCCTGTGCAATATACCTTCTTTGCTGATGCTGCTGCTCAAAATATAGCATTCAAAGCACGATTTTTGTCTGGAGGTTTGCCGAGAAATTCCCTGTTTTTGCATTAAGGCTGTTGATAATTCCTAGTCAAAAGATTAAATATTTACCTCTGAAATTTTAAATGCTAATTGAGAAAAGAAAGCTTTTTATCTGCTGATTAATACTTGCTGATGCTGTCAGTTTGCAGAAACAGTCTTCTAGAATTAGAACAGATTTAGTAAAACCTTTAAATGGAATCTAAATTGAAGTTAGTTGAAATTGAAATTATGTGCATGCACATTTTTTTTTTTTTGCCAGGGTCCTTATTTCATCAATTTTCTAAAACAATTTTATTTGTATTGATGAATACAGTTATGATGAAATCTTATGCAGATTAGTTTTGTTGGCTCTGAAAAACGTAATGTGTTTACTCTCAATTCAATTATATTAGGCAAAAACATTTGCAGTCTATAATAAACACTCAGTACTTTTATCTCCCTGTAACACAGGGATCACTGGTGTTTTGGTTTGATGGATGAGAACACTTCTACTTTATCAGAAAGCCTATTGAGCTCATGGTATGATTGTGTGTGGGATCAATGTGCAGTTGTGCAATGTATAACCATTATGTAGCTAAAAGTCATTTTAAGTTTCTTGGTATAAACACACAGTTATGAGCTTCAGAGTTAAAGTTCATGTGTATGTCAGTATTAAATATGACAAATTTTATTTTTAGTAGAGCTGGGGAGTAGGCACAAACATCAGATTGCACCACTTCATCTTAACATTACTGAAGAAAACAAGATTTCACATTATGAAATAGCTGCTGTGAATGTCTCCCTGTGGTCTCATTCTCTTCCCCTCATTTTCCGATCCCATGTGGCACCAATACACATTGTAAAGTAGTTTGTCCATGCTCAGGCTGCAGTTTCCTGGCAGCTGTAAGCTTGCAGTACCCGGCTAGCAGTGATGGCTCCAGGAGCTATCTCAGACCCAGTGTGCCGGCAGTGCTGGGAGCTTTGTGTGTGGGGACAGGCAGGAGGGGAACCACCCTGCACCTACTGCTGGAGTGTGCCTCAGCTTTCACTGTACCCTGAAAAACAATCAAGGAAATCTTAGTTCTCCATGTACTTTGCAGTGCGATGGTTCAGGCAGTATGAACTGCCTTTTTGTAGGGCTTCCAAAAAAGGAAGCTTGAGGAAGTGAGTGATCACCTGGACATGCTCTTATTTCTGTAGAAGACTGAGCACCAGGGTTTGCTGTAGAGCGTGTCTGCCAAAATTTAGTCCTCTCTGGTAATGTTATTTTTCTCTGCGATTAATGTCACAGTCAAACGAGTGTTAGTGTTAGCAGAAAGAGTGGTGATTCCTGGCGGTTAGCAGTGATGGGGACACTATCTGTGTCAAGGGCGTTCTGCAGTGCTTTCTCCCATTGAACTCCTTAAAATACATCTTTGATTTGAGAAGTGCTCTGTGTCACTGGTGAGTACTTTAGCAGAGGGGTTTCAGAAACCTAGACTATGTCATGCTGTGCCTGGGTGGGTCAGAACTGCTCTATGCACCCAGGAGGACGTGTTGAATTGTGTCAAGTGAAAACGAAACATCCAACTGTTTCCTGTGGACACCGAAGTTGCCTCTCTCCCACCCGTTTTAGAGTCACGCTCTTAGATATCTGTTTTACACCATTTTAAAAATTCCTCAGCAAAAGGAAGGTAGTAACATGTGCCACTTAAGGCAGCTGGAAAAATTCAAAGGTCTCTGTACTTGGCTTTGAATACTTTTGTGTCACACTTGAGAGAACCTTAAAACTTCCTCTCGCTCAGTCGCTCCCTGGGGGAGATAAATTTTAATATGCATAAATTTTCCATTTTTGCTTTGTGATATCATTTCATTGCTGGTCAGCTTATCAGCAGTTGTCTTCAATTGTTTTCTGTTCTATTTCCATTAGCTTTATTATGTAATATCCATAATATTTTATTTCAAACATCAGTTATTCAGCTGGAGCAAATGGGACTCTCATTTCGAATAACTGACAAGCTTGAGCAAAATCAAACTTCCATGCAATAAATTGATCTGTTCCAAATTGATAGTGTGGGTTTTATGAAATCTGGACTGAAAAGAAATATGCCAGTTCTAGTACCAGTATTTTAATTGAGTAGTGCCCAAGTAGTGGCTACGCTCCCATAAGCTGCTGGTTTGTCGGTGGAGAGAGGAGGTAGTAAGGCTGATGAAGCTTGGGGGGAAAATATAATCCAGTTTCTGGATAAAAATATCAGATTGTAATACTTTTGGCAGGCACAGATTCTTTTTATGTTCTGAAAGCTCACAGAACTAGGTCACTTGAGTTATACAATCAGGCACTGAGAACAGCTATGTTGTTTTAGGTTTTTGTTTATTCCTGACTATGAGGATTTTCTGTTATTTTGGTGCAGTGATATTTGATTCACTGTCATGGCAACACACAGACCATTAGTCACAAAGAGGATACCTCATTAGGCTGAAGTGACTACCTAATAAACAGAAGGAATGCAATTTAGATGAAGTCCTTGAATATTATACCTGTTTGACATTAAAGTCTACAATTTTTCTACTGAATGATTTAAAAAAAATTCTGATAGTTCTTCAGTAGTCTAAAATATGATGAAACAAATGTCATGTAATATCATTTTGCTGGATTCTAAAGAGTTTAAAACTTGTAAATTCTTTATGTGCATTACTGGGTTCTGTACTCTTTTATGTTCTACATCCACACAGTAACAGTTTATGAGATGCCAGAAGTCAAGTATTTCCCTGCTTGGCTTTGTGGTTGCATTCAGCATCACCAATAAGCTACTCTAATTCCCTCAGTTTGTATTGCTCCTGCTTTCTGTTTAGATTTCCTCCTTTGCCTCTCAAATGACTCACTGCATTCTATCACCTGATCCTCACACTGCTTTTAATCCACTTAGCTTTCACAGACCAGACTTCAAATTGTGTTCAGCCAAGACAAGGTAGGAGTTGATCTTTGCCAGACCACCGTATGGAAACAGAATTTTCAAGGTGTATCATTGGGCTGCAGAGGCTTGGTTGTGCCCATTACTGAGTTTTTTCCAGGACTGTGATTCTGCCTGTGTTTCAATGTGGAACAGCAAGAGGCAGGGGATTCTGCAGAAGCCTTTGCACTGGTGTCTGCATCCTGCCTGCCACTTGCATGTAATGGCCTGAGTGCTCTTTCCTCTTCTTCCACCGAAAAGTTTCTCACTGTGAGTTGATTCTTGAGCTGTAGTAGATACAATTTCTTGCTTGTATTTTTGTTTTTCAATGGGAGATATTTAGATATCTGTCCATTATTGCAGTCCAGTTACTTAGGCAGTAACAACTTAATTTAGACGTTTCTATGGTGATATACACAAAGTCTTTCTCATTTGGAAATGCGTTGATTATCTCTAAACAAGAGGTAACTCAGCCATAGAGTGTACAGTGGGAAGCGTGTCAAAGAGCCATCCCAGCAGCAGATCCTCAGCATTTAAATGATATTCGTGAAAATGATACTGATAGATACCATGGAAAAAATTCTTCAAAGCAGCTCTTGTGAGCAAATAATTCTTACATATTTTGTAAATGTAGTGCTTATTATTGTACTGAGACCAATTCGTTCAAGTTCCTCAATATTCTTCCCACTTCACCTGAACTAGAGAGTAGCATCAGGAAAATTTCTCATGTAAGTAGTAATGCTATAGATCTACTATCTTCTAAGGAGAGAAGGGTGTTGAATCTCATGGAGAGGAAAGCGGGGAAAATGGTCTTTGTGAACCTTAGCAAGGCTGTGAATGATGCAGGAGATCCCATCTCTCAAGAGACTGGAAGAAGAAAGTGCTGCAAGAGATGTAGAGGGTCTGCAGGGGAAAACTACCCTCCTGTCAAAGCTCCTTACAGTTTCACATCCCACAAGTTACTCTCATTCTACTTTTATCTCTGAGGCTTTCTCAACCCAGTAAAACAATTCCTTAAAGTTTCCCTGAGGTTTCCTGGATGCCTCTGTGAACTGATCTCTTTCCGATCTCCCCAGAGCTGCCATTCAGCCTTTTGAAAGCTTTCTCACCCCTAAGACCATTATTCATCTTTGTTCCTATAATACTTGCTCTGTGACTTTTAGTCACTGGAGTTAGAAACTTTTTTCTCTAGGCTGATAAACTGAAATGATAAGCTTCTAAGTAAGTGATTTGAAATGCTCATACGTGCAGACGCAGTGCATAGTCTGGAAAGCTCTGCTGAGTAGTACTATCTATGTATGGGAGAAGCTAAACCTCTATTTCCCATTTTATTTCATAGATGCATGGTCCTATCGTAAAGGAAAAGATAGCTTCTCCAAGAAAATTCCTATATCATATATGAGGCAAGGGCAGAGAAATGTTTGTTGTTTTGCCCTCCAACATGACTCTGTGAACACAGTTCTAAGCAATATCATGGCTTTCTCTGAGTAATAAGCAAAACTAGAACAAGACGGGTTTAACAGCAAGTGAACTCACTTGGAGCAGAAAGTGTATTTACAATACACCACTCATCATAATTCCACTTTTCTTGCTCTGTGAGGGATCGAGTGTTTTGCAATGCAAATCCATTCCTTTTGCAGCAAGCACTTTCACCAAAACATTTCTTCTTTGTTCTCTTCTTATGAATTCTGATAAAGTGCTATTATCTGAGTCATTTGAAGACTGGTTTTCTAGATTTTTTTTTTTTGCTTTCTATTTCAGCTTCTTCAGTGTGGAAACTAAAATCAGAAAATGGAGATGAATAACATCCAGCATTACCAAAATTTATTTTAGATGAAAAAGAACCTAAGACATCTGCAAGTCTGAAGGCATAGTTTTCCTCCTGTTTGTAAGGGTCTTAAGTTTTCTGTCTTGGTGAGTTAGCAGTGAGGTAAGCTGCATGTAGAGCAGGAGTCAGAATACAGTACGTTGCACGTCCTTTGCTTCCATTTCCGTTTTTCTCCATTTCAGTAGGGTTTGACCCTACTATGCCTCATTTCTCCCTCATTCTTCCAATTTAAATAGATTTGCAAAAATTTTATCATCTAGAAAATATAAATATATCCCTCAGGATATCGTCCACAAGTAGTAGAGTGGTGTATGGTTGTTTTCACTCTACTTCCTCTTGAAGACAGAAGTCCCCAGAATTAGATGGATGGATAAACTTGGCAGGAGATGTGCAACCTACCTTTCTCTTAATGTTGTCCATATATAACAGCATAGAAGAAATTCAACAGTGTATGAAGCATCTGGGGAAAATGAAATTCTATATCAGCAGTGCTATTTATTAGTCAAAATATTGCTTGATTGTCCTACTTGTTTACAGTTTATACTAAACAAAATACAATTTGCAACTCATTTTCTCTCTTCTGTGACATGAGAAATGACTTATGGAGTGGGAAAACAGCCAATAAAAAGGTCTCAAGATAAGAATTATCATCACCTGTTTTCTAAGAGAAGTTACCTTCACACTCTTAGTGATGTGAAAGTGAGCTCTAATCTACAGTAATGTAAGTGGTCACTTTGTATTATTTTCAAGATTTTTTTAATTGTAATTTTGTAAGCTAGCTCTGTATCTTAAGAACCAAGTCATAATTCTTGGTATTTGAAATTGCATCTCCACGGGTACAATGAGTATCTTAGATCTAAAGTGACTGACATCATAGAGTGGAAATATGTTGGGCAATGTCTATTTTGCATAGGATTTTTAAATGCTTTTATAACAGCTGTTGGATACTAAATAAATGATTCTTCTTCTTGGCTTTGGTATAACCTGCAGTGGTTATGTATTACTCAGAATTACTTGGAGGAATACCTCTATCAAATGACTTCCCCAGTTCAGCGGCAGTTCGAGTTGTGTGAATAACTGGCATTTGGTTTTGTTTGCAAAACCAGGTCATTTAAGGAAGTCCCAGAAACTCTGCCAGAAGGTTGAATAGTGTGTGGAGGACACTGTTTACAAATTCAGTGAGTAAATATTCACTCTCCGACTGCAGTCAGTCAGTTTTCATATCAAAGTTTGATACGATGCTAGTTAGTGGATAGGCTGCTGTGTACACCCTGAACCGCAGTTCAAAACCACATTTTGTTTTAAAGCATGGTAGCATATGTTGAACAATAATGATGATTGCAGTTGCTGTTTGTTATTATCCGACAAAATTCTTTCTTATTCTTTTCAGAAATATTTTTTTCTGTGTGCAGGAAATAGTCTTTTACTTGAAAAATTTCAATAGCTTTCCAAAAATGGCTGAAATATTCACCATATCCTTCTACAAGCTATATTTGATCTGGAAGAGAAATTTCAGGAGACCTTAACTTGATGTTAATCATCAGGTCAGTAAGTATTATCAGATAATGCTATTCTGTTTCTTGTGACTCTCAAAGTAACATTTACTCTGAGAACAAAGAGTAACAAAGAGTTTATCTGAACACCTTCTGCCCATCTCATTACTGGTACTTACCTTATGGTTTTATTGAGGTTATGCTGCACTGTCAGTAACAATGTAGAATTGCAAAGATTGGAGAAGACCACTAAGATCACCAAGTCCAACCATCAATCTACCCCCACCATGCCCACTGACCATGTCCCTCAGTGCCACATCTCCAGGGATAGTGACCCCACCACCTCCCTGGACAGCCTGTGCCAGTCATCACTATTCTTTCTGAGAAGAAATTTTTCCTAATTTCCAACATGAACCTCCCCTGGTTTAGCACATTTGAAATTTTTGACTTGTTTAGAAATTGGAATGTACTCAACCTTTTGTCCAAAACAGTGCAGAACACTGAAAACCTCTCTGCAGTCTTCAGCAGTGAAACCGAAGTTGTTTGCCATAGGAGTAGCCTCTCCTGAGCAGAATATAGTTTTTCTCTCCCTGTTTATCAAAATCCACTTGATGCCATTGTTCATTGTAGAGGTCTACAGTACTGGATGATCACAGATGTTTGTGGGTAATTTTATTTTCCACATGGGATTAGAAACTGAGGGTGGTGTGTGACCACATATATACATGCATATATATATGTACTTTTTTGTTGTTTAAGAAAATATCTGTCTATCTAACTATTTCAGTTATATTATGCAGCTGTTTTTTTTCCTGTGTTGATGTCAATAAAATGCAGAATAAAATTACTACAAACTACTTAGCAAAGTATTTATTCCTTTCTGCAGCTCATTCAAATCTTATCTTGCAGTAAGGTCTTTAAAAAAAAGTTCAGAATAAACTGACTGTGCATTCTGATGTAGGATTTATCACAAAATGTGGATTAAATTGATTATTATTCTTATCAGTAATTCTGCATACTAGAGGAGGAAAATAGGGAGAGCTAGAATAGTTAGGCTGATATACTTGGAACCAGCAAATGATAATGTAATACAGTAGAATAGAAAGTTATTGTAAATATTTATACTATTTAAAAGTTATCAGCAACCACTAACTAGTTCTGATAGAAACATTTAGTCTTCCAGATCTAGTTACGCTGGAATGAAATGCTTTGACACTTGATTTCTGCCTTACAGGCTGTAAGGTAATATGGAAATAGTAATGCAAGCTTAATTTCCAGAAGCAGTCTAATTGTGGCACAGTAGCTATTCAGCACAGGCTGTTTCTCCACTGAAGAAACTTTAATCTCAATGTGAATCCAAGCTGTGAACTGCTGGAGCTACTGGGACTCTGGTTCAGAAGCTGTAAATTAAGTAAACTTCAGTCAGAAATTTTGGAAAACTGCAGAAACATCTTATTTTCACTCTAGAAATAAGAAGATTTTGCATTCTGGGGCTCCCAGAAATGTTAAGAAGAGGCAGAAGAAGTTTCTCAGTAGTTCTGTCTCTTCCCTAGGCTGTGCAATGTTGTTCAGGTTGCATCGAGTCACTGAAAAGCACAGGTGTCTTTGCTTGGTGTCACTGCACTGGCCAAGAGATTGCATGTCAGATTTCATGGGCGGGAGTGCTAGGGGACAGCTATCCATCATGGACATACGGTGTGGTTTTCTGTGCCGCTGCCATTGGACTCATTCAGCAATTTCCAAAGGTAACTGGAGGCAGAGTTTATTACAGATTATTTTTATAGTTCTTTCCCATTTAAGGTCAGAAAAAGAACCTGATGAAGCTGCAGCAGGGAAATTACAGCTAAAGAAAATCCAGGTTTCAGGGGAAGAAAAAAATATTAAGAATATAGCATAATTAGCTTCTATGAAGAGAAGCTTGGCATAAATGTCTAGACTGACAGCATAGTTATGACGCGAAGAACCAGCTCCTCTCTGGAGACAATTGTGAAGGGAATCTTTGGGGATGTTTTGGCCCTAATACCAGGGCCAAAAATTTGGTATATTTTTAAGCTTTAAGCTTTTTCTCAGTTGCATTCATTGAGAGCAAGTCTAAAAATGATACTACTTCTACCACATTGCAGAGAATGTGAATCATACCTGCAGGCTTCTGCTGGCAGTATGAACAATTAAACCAGAGAAAGAGACATGTATATAAAAGAAGTTGTGTGTACAAAAGGTTACCTTTTTTTCTTGCATCAGATTTGAGTTTCTATGTAGCATACAGTGAAAACAAAAAATTTTAAAACATTAAAAGACAGCAGTTGTTATGTTCCTGGCACTTTCACTGATTATAAACACAGTGGTATTGGAAAATATTGTTGGGGACGTGAATGAGGAATCCTGAAGTGGTTTATTCTATCTATGTGGAGTTTGTTTTGGTCTTTCCTGGAGGAAACCTTGTAGTAAGCTGGAGGAAAAGGAATGTGTAGGGAGGAAACGGACAATAGAAATTACTTTGAGACCTAGGTCAAGTCCATTGACCCACTGGAATAAAATAAGCAAGCAGTAAGTAACATTGCTAGGCCAGCTTTTCACAGCTCACTATTTGCATAAAAACATGCTAGCATTCTGAAAATCCCCCAGTTACTTGTCTGTATCTTTTGGCAGCTAATGAGCCCTCTAAAATCCCTGCTTTTTCCCTGCATCCTTCTAAAAGAAATATCACACAAGTCAGTACGTGTACAATGCTTCAAATGAAATTTGTCCAGAATAAGTTGCCTGAGAACAATTCCAAATAAGCAACCCTAGCATGATGTTTTCTGTTCAAGCCCTTATTTAAAATGATTTAGTGACAGTTTTGTTTTAATATGGATAATAAGGTGCATCAATTTATTGTATCAGGCGGAACTTCAGAAGTAAATGCTTGTTATAACTGCATTTTGTAAACAGTTCAATACAGTTGCCTGGCTTATATGTAATCCATTTAGGAAAGTGGTGAGAAAACAAGTACTACTTGCTACCCTTGAATTCTGTTATCCTTAAAAATCTTCGTGATATCTGCTCTGTGGTGTTCTATCCATCCTGCATCTTAGCTTCTTTAACACTCAGATTTACCCCTAATAAAGTAATTTTTCCCACCGAATTTACATTCTGAACTAATATTAGTATACAATTTCAGCATACTTAATATCTATGTGCGTGACAGAATGGTCCTTCTTTAATTCATGCCTTTGATATTTTCAGTATTATAATTAATATTTTAAAATCCTACACAGATCTTGAGTACTGCATAGAGTAGCAAAATTTTTCTTATTCAATAAAAAAAAAAGCATAAAAATACCCACCGAGGGATTTCTATTACAGCATAAAATAGGAATATTCATCTACAAATATGCTGTGACTGCTTCCAGAAAGAAAATATCCTGTGCTAGCTATAGGTGTTTTTAGTCATATCTATTTTTTTTGGCTTCTGGCCAGTTAGGGAGCATACAGAATCACAGAATCATTAAGGTTGATTGGAAAAGGCTGCTAAGATCACCTAGGCCAACCACCAACCCACCTCCACCATGCCCACTAACCATGTCCCTCAGTGTCACATCTCCACAGTTCTTGAACACCTCTGCCACCTCCCTGGGCAGCCTGTGCCAATGCCTCAGAACTCTTTTTGAGAAGAAATGTTTCCTAATATCCCACCTGAACTTCCCTTGAAAAACTCAAAGCCACTACCTCTTGTCATATCTCTGTTACACGGGAGAAGAGGCCGACCCCCACCTCACCACAACCTCCTTTCACGGAGCTGCAGCGAGTGATAAGGCACCAAGCTTAGGTTACTAGAGTCTATGTTGTTGGCCAGAGACTTTAAAGAGAGCAATACTGACAAAAGTTACATTTTCCCTTTACTTTGTTAGTATTTTGGTGCTTAGATCCTTTCACAGTGGTCGACAAATGATTGATATTTATGCAGTGTTCATTCAGTGAGGCTCATAAGATCCAGATACACTAGAACTCCTTTTGAAATCTTGCACCAAGAACTACGGTGAAAGCAGAAATTGCAAGGAAGTAGTTTGATTTCGCTTGCATTTTTTTCAGTACATTAGTGTTGAAACTGCTTTTTGAAAACGAAGTTTGACCTCAGAAAGGACCCTTCACAGCTCATCATAAAGAGGATGAGAAAGCCCATTAGTTGGGCAACAGAGGAAAGGAACACAGCTCGCGGGGTGACAGTACCGCTTTGCATGTCGCAGTCTTTTTGAGTTTTAGTTTCCACCCTTAGGCAAAATCACAGAGGAATTACTACTCAGGTTCAATCTTCAGCTCAACAAAATACCACAGTGATGGCACTGACGCTCCTCCAAATATCATTTAAAATGCAGACTCTTCCTGTTTTCGCTGAACTAAACTACCTTTCTGCTGCTGTAATAACTATTTCCATAGCAGAATAGCCAAGAAGTTCAAAGTTAACCTCGGTTTAAAGATGGAGACTTCAGTATAGCTTTCCAGCAGAAAGTTGTTTTAATATAGTGTTTCTGCAGACTTTAACCTTTGTTTCAGGGCTCTTTTTGCCTAGCAGTGCTCTAAGCCTCTTGGAAAGGCACAGACACTAATGGAGCATGGAAATGTCTGAAATGAGCCGGAGAATCAATTGTTAATTGTTGTTGGACAGGATGTACAACCAATTTAATAGAAAGTTTTTCTGATTTGTGTTTTAGAACCTCCTTACATTACTTCTGCTGTTATTTCAAGTTGTGGTTTTAAATTGTTAGATTAGGTGAAATTTGACCTGGAACAGCCTCAGTTTTGCGGATGCAGGTCTTCATTTACCCAGTCTATTGACTAAATATGAAACATCTTACAGATGGGACATTTCTGTGTAATTCAGCCTAAGTTTTACCATTTGTCTTATTTCACCTTTTATCTTGTAGCTCTTTGATTTTTCTCTTGGCTCTCTCCTGCATGCATAGTTTTCTCCCCTACCCCTATTTCTTGCTCAGCTACACAAACACACCTGAAGAGTTCTCGTTAGTGGAGCAGTAAAAATAACAATTTTTGGAAATGGCCTCTCCTTTTAATATGCTTTTTGGAAATGAGAAATCACAGATAAAATGAAGGATTTCAAATACGCTGATGTTAGAGTTGTATACAAAAGATTGCACAAAGTTTATGCTTCCTAACTCTTGTAAGGACATTGATCTGACTTTTTCCTCTACGTTATATTTTCATCTATGGCTTTGATAGGACTAATTTTATCACTTTCGCCTTCCTTCTGTATGACTGCTGTCCAGACAACACTCTCTATTTGACATATTCCAACTCAATTTATTTTCTGCTTTTATTTCCAGTCTTTCCAGGTCAAATTACTTTCTCCGATGATAACCTTACCTAACCCTACCTATCAGCTTTTTTTATTAACACTTACTTACTCAACAATACCCAGCTATTAAAGTAAAAACTCACTAAAATTCTTTCCCGGTTATCATGAATTAGTACTCATTAATACTTATTAAATTGTTGCTTTTATTTTTAACTGTAATGCCCCTGTTTATTTTTGATTCATTATTATGAATTCCCAAAGAAAATAAAGCTTATTTCAAGAATAAGGTTTCAGTATATGCTAGGAAATATGTAGGTGCTCCGAAAGTAATACCTCCTGTTTATTTCCATGGAAACTATTACAGACAAAGAGCACAATAGCGCTATTTGATGGAGCAAATTCTCAGCTACCAAAAAAAAAACAAAACAATTTTTAATGTAGTCACCACTATTAGTGATGCATTTTCACCAACGATGAAAAAGAGCCTGCATGCCATGCTTGTATCAATCTGCAACAGCAGAGGTAACCCATTGATGCTGTCACCACCACTTCAATGTGCTCACATCCACTGTTTGGGCTCCATAAATGTTCAGAAAGCATCGATGAATGTCGGTGTGTGCTATTTTTTCCTCATGGAGGGATTCAATGAGACACCTTTGCTGCATATGCATTTACATGTCATCTGCCCCTCTGCTGCTATCTGTCATACACACACAACAGCAACGTGTAACAGAATATTGATGGGAAAGATCAGCCTCTACTGCCATACCACCGACACCCACCTCCAATGTAATGGGCAAACAGAATAAAATAGGAGGCATTTCTTTTGGAGCATCCCTCATATATGCATAGCAGCTGGAAACTCTTGGTATAAGATCAGAAAAAGATCTGCAATGTGGTATTATAAGCCACACTTGCACTTCCTGCACTCTCTGCAATGAGAAGGAATGGCTGTCTATAACTTGGTGAAAAAAAGGTCTCATAGGAGCACTCTGATATTCTTTAGGGCAAGGCCGGAAAAAAAGAAAAAAAGACATTCTGTTAGCTCTCACCTTTATCCCTGATGGATTCCCTGGGCTATTTCTACCTTCTTTACAGCTTTTCAATTCACTGGAGTAGTATCAAAGGGAAGGGGACACAATAGAGAATTGTTCCTGCTGGAACAAGTGCTTGACTGGAATTTAGATAGATTTACCGTATTCATCTCTGCTTCCCTCTGACTCCCCCCGATTCTCTGTGAAGAATTCTGTGGTTTGTTTAAAGGATTTTTTTTTTTGAAAAGATGATTCTATCATGTTCAAATTAAGTATTTCTGATCCTCTGAATATTTCATTCCATGCTTAGTGGAATCAAACTAAAAGTTTTAACTGATGTATTTATTCTGGTTTTGTGTGTGTGTGTGTGTGTGTGTGTGTTTATTTTTAAAGTTGGTATGTTCATTTCCTTGCTTTAAATACCTGATGCTTTCCCATTTTTCTGTTATTTTTTAAAAAATGTTTTAACAGTAGTCTTGTAAATCAGTTCCTTTGATATGCTAAATATTTTCTTCAGTCTTGGCTGCTTGCATAAATTGGTGTTTAGCATCCTCTTGTTTTTGTAATTTTTCCTAGATTTTGTATCTTTGCTGTTTCATTTATGATAAAGGTACTGTAGCAAAGTTTTAACAATTCAGTAGATTTAGCATATTCACTATCATCTTCTCCTTTATTACCAAAGATGCTTTCCCTATCTTTTTTTTCCCTGGCTTCTTTTGGATGTCATTTTACACCTCTTACTCCTCATTTCTTGAAGTTTTCCATGCCTTCCTGATACTGGGACTATTCTGTGACTTCATGTATTTTCTTGTCTATAAATTCCAGCTGGTATTCAACTAAAACTTTCATGACACAAATTTAATTCCCCCTGAGTGATATATTTCAGATATTTTTGACTCATCCAGAATTTAAGCAGTATACTTCATACAACTCTATTGGCATTAATACATAGTCTTCTATAAAATTAATTTTTAGTGATGATATACATAATAGTGAGCAAAAGTAGAAGTATTTTCATGTTTGAAAGCTCAGCTGTGCTTGTCATGTTTTCTTTCATTTCAGTCTACAAATAAAATGCTACCAGTAAAGCTGATAATAAATAAACAAGCTCCGAGTTCCACAGTTTTTCTTCGCATGGCTGTTAGTAACATCTCTGACATCATTATCTACTATTATGTAATAGCAGGAGAGCCACTAATTTGTTTCATGTCTGAAAATACTGCTATTACATTATGCAGTACATATTTCAGACTGTCCAAAGGGAAATTTCTTGCTATGATGGTCAATGTTTTCTTTCCTGATTTAATCAAGCCATTCCAAAGAGCACTTATTCTTTTCTAATGGGAATAAGATTCATGAGATCAAGGGCTGAAAATTGTTCCAGACTGAACTTGGTAGAAACAATCCCATTTAATATGAGTGACAACTGTTTCTCAGCTATCCTTAAAATAACATGTTAACAAAAATGAATGGCTTTCTTAGTCTTTTCTTTATATTCCTGTCAGATGAATTCTGATCTTACAAGGATGTGTTTATCCCTCTGAGACTGTTTATTTTCCAAAAACACTCCTTATGGAAACAGCAAGGTCCCACATCAGGCACGTCGCTATTTTATTGGATTTAGCTCCAAGCTCTTTAGAGAAAAGATTTAGTTCAACAGTGGGTTTTGAAAAACAAATATTATGGCCTATCTTGTATGAGAGACTGAACAAGATGTTTATGACAATTCTTCTATCTTTAAAATCTTCAAAGTCTTCAAACCTATATATTTAAATGCATGTTTCAATATTAGACAATACCTGGAGTTCCAAGTTAACTTTGATATGCATGACATGCATAAAGTCATCATTTGAGTTTATTTAGTATTATTGCTGTATATATATACATTGAGCATAATAATGGTTCATTCATTGCCATGGTTCATGTGCTTTCAGCATGACTAAGGCTTGTGAATCTGAATTCTCTGTTACACTGATTGCAGCAAAAAAAAAAAAAAAAACATTATCTGTCAGGTAACACAGAGGGAAATCATATGATAAAATAATAGACTCATAGAATGGCTTGGGTTAGAAAGGATCTTAAAGATCATCTAGTTCCAAACCCCTTGCTGTGGGCAAGGTTGCCTACCAGCCGCTAAGTCAGGAGTAGATCAGACTGTCCAGGACCCCATCCAACCTGGCGCTGAATTCCTCCAGAGACAGAGCACCCACAGCTCTCTGGGCAGCAGTGCCAGGGTCTCACCATCCTCTGAGTAAAGAATTTCTTCCTAATATTTAACCTTAATCCCATTTTTTTAAAAACCCATTTCCCCTTGTCTTATCACTATCAGACCTTGTAGAAAGTCGGTCCCCCTCCTGCTTGTAAGCTCCCTTCAGGTACTGGAAGGCTGCAGTGAGGTATTTGTGAGCTTAATTTCTGGTATACTGGTAATGAAGCACTAGAAGTACACATTTTTCTGCACCCAGCTTCACGGAAGAACGAGCAATCATACAGCAAGTTGAGAGTATATTCTCAAAATTTACAATATTGGCTATTGTTCTAAGGTGATTTGGAAAGATGGATTCTAAAACTATTCGATATGGATACCAAAATTCTTCAAGCCCCGTCACGAAATAAAAATATACTCACATTACTCCTTCGTTTTCTCATATTCTGCTCAAAATGTTTAAATAGTTTAAAATACATTGTGTCTTGGATCAAAGCATGCAACAATTCAATTAAGTAGAATACTGATTACTAATTAGTATTTAAATAGAAATTGACTGTAGATTTTTTCCTTTTAATATTTACAATGCCACATTTGCTACTTCCTGTTCAAACTCCTTGCATATGAAAGCAATGAGATGAAATTGTGTGCATCATATGCAGCATGTTTATACCATGAATTATCTGCTGTGATGTATATTTTTAATCAGGTAAATGGTGGTCTTGTGTAGTTAAACACATATGCAGTTAAGACTTGTGAGGAAAGCAATTAGCAGTTAATGTGTAGTTAATATCTGAACTTAAGTAAACAGAGCTACTGATTATTCATTTGATCATGGGGATTTAACCCCACCGAATTAGGTATTAAAGTGATAGCCATAGTATTTCATCCTGGTGAATACCTTGTATCAAGGAAGCATCCACACTAATTATCAGAAAAATGTTATTTTTCTAAACTGAATGTGTACTAACCTTAAAATTAGCTACTGAAAAAATCTTACATAGACCACAGAATATACAATATGAGGGAGAACAGAGTACTGTTTGACTTCATTACACTTGTTTTCAGCATGCTTCAAAGATCTATGAGCAAGGCATTCTACCAAGGTAGATATTAATGTTTCTTAAAATAATTCCGAAGAAAGTTTTTTTTTTTTAACTTTGCTTCTTTAATATCAAAGATGCAAATCTGTAAGAAAATAAGATGAAACCTTCTTGGTGGTAAATGGAAACTGAAAATCTGAAAGTTTTCCTTGTAAGCTCTGCTCAATGGTTACTACTTTGCACTTGCCGGCTCTGCAGAAAGTGTTTCTTTAGGAAAAGCTAGATAAATAAAATTTTTGTGATCTTCTCATTGAAAGGCATTCTACAAAGCTATTTTTAATGACACATGTAGAAAATGTAAGAATGACCTTTGGATATACTTATAGTTGTAGATAACATATAGTGTGTAATAAATGCAAAATGCATTTAGTATTCCAGATAGTCCTTGTGTATTGACCCAGCAGTGAGCTTCAGATGCAAGGGATGCTGTAGCCAAGGGCATCTGTAGGGACAGTTAGGATCAAGGAGAAGCCTTCATCAGCTTGTGGCTGAGGTCCTGTGCCTCTTGTCTTTTCAAACCCAAGGATCTCTCTGGTTCTCAGTTCTACCTACTCTGTAGTGAGCACCTGGTGTGAAGAGAGCATTGGGCACAGATGGCAAGGGATTTATTAACACTGGTTATTGACTTGGAAGGGTGATCCAGCAAACCTGCTGGCATTCTCTTATGCCTTCATCTACAGCTGGAACCTTTCTGTGAGACAGAAGGTGAAGTAGGAATACACTGCTGGAGTACGGTCTTCATATTTTCTATGGGCAAATGGAAAATAGGTAGAAATTGTGCCAGAGCAACAACATGCATCCCCTTTCTTCCTGTGAATCCATCTTGCCTTGTAGCCCATGCTCCTTTTGCACTGCTTTTATATACTGATATAATTGAAACAAAATATTCCAAGGTCAGATTCCACAAAGTAGGTTTAGAAGAATGCAATCACCATTGTGATGTCTGGCAAGATAAAATGAATTTGTGAGGTTTGGTTATTTTCTGAAGAATAGCTGATAAAACTCCAAAAATATTTTGTGATGGAAATATATAGTGCTAGTGATGGTATTAGTATTTAAAGTCATTTCTCAGACCGTATTCACCAAAACCTGGAAATATCACCAAATAATTTATTTAATTTATTATTCAGATGTTAAGTGTGATTAAAAAAAGTTCAGGTATAATTTCTAACTATGGAGGGGAGGAAAAAACTTTAATTTTCAATTCACTCATCTCTCCTCTTATTTTAAGTAACTGTAATTTTAACTAAAGCAAAATCAAAAAGCTCTCCTATTTAATTCATCCTACAGCTTATAGAGTGCAGTACCTGTAATCTAAAGGTTATTGCACACAGTACAGCTAAAATTCAATTTTCTAACTCTCCATTCCTTCAGAGATATTAACTTGCCCTTGTCAGTTTTCCACTGAAGAAACATCTGTGCCTCAGAATGATTTGTGTTTGACTCATGTCAGGAAATTGTCATGAGGTACATGAAGAGACTGTTAATCCATAGCATATTTTTAAATATTATACCTAAACATCAGTCATAATTAACTATATTTCTTTTCTGTTTCACTCTGTTTAGTTCTGTTTCGGTTTTGTATTTGTAAAATCTGGTATATTGTTGGTATATCTTTTAGCTCTTATGTACAGCATATAAATCATATTTTAATAACTAACAGCATTTTGAAATACGTTGGAACCTTAAGTAAATCATTTGAAAATGTAATAGAAACTACATTGTTCTTTTACAGCTTTGTGCCATTAATACTAAAGTTGTAGTTAAGATGAAACACTGGTGAATACTGCTAGCTGTGTCCGCTGCTGTCACAACAAAATAATTCCCTGTGGACTTATTTAAATCAGAGACAGCTGTGTGGATTAATTTTATGCTACTGTCTGGGTAGATGAAGTGTCATTTCACTCTGCAGGAGGTCTGTTGTAGAACAGAGAAGGTTAGAATTAATCTGTACCAATAAATAAGCTTTTTATTCTTGATATACCTGATCTATGATTTATCCTCCAAATCATAGGAGGAACAAAAGGAGTAGGAGCTGTCATTGAGAGATCTGTGGGCTTTGCACAGGTGAAACCTGCAAGTCGTGATGCTGGCCCTTCAGGCAAACCTGGGAGGCCAGCGTTCTGAGGAGCTATGCATTGAGGAATCTTTGTGGTAAGAAGCATAAAAAGGAAAATTCAGGAGTATACTGATGCTAAATTTGCTCTTTTGCAAGTGAGCTGCTGACTCTCAGGTGCTTTGGATCAGATCACGAGGGACTGCAACTCCTCTGGAGACTGTGGATGCATGCCCCAGTGAGGGACCCACTCCCTTGTGTGCTCTGCATGGTTGGGGAAGTCAGCTTCTTGAAGGCAGCATAGCCTGCAACGGAAGCACCTACACAGCTTCCTGCAGTGCCAGGAGACACAGACCAGCTCACGTCTGAGTGGAAATAACTCTAGAAAGGCTGCTGTTCATGCCATGTTGTTGAGTCTGATGAGAGCTTGTCACAGGCGGTACAAAACTTGGACATAAGGAACAAAAGGTATCGTTACTCTTACCTGTTTGGTTTCTAACAGGTAATGAGAGCAGACTGCCCGAGTTGAACTCATTCCCACTGTGACAAAAGCAAGGAAAACACTGACAGTTTTCCTTGCCACTACTGATAGGGCCATGGTTACCACAGTGCTTGCAGTATGAGCTCTGGGCCCAGAGGGTGGCCCACAGAATTGGAGCATGACACGGAGCAGCCACCAGAAGTGGCCCTGGTCACCATGGCTCCTGCAAAATGCCATCTCTGGAGTGAGGGAGAGAGTCTGTCCTAGCATTTCTTGGGTTTTATGTGTTTGCATGTAAAAGGCCGAACCTGGAACATTGCAGAGGTAGCAAGAATTCCAAGTGCCATTTTACACATCAGAGCATAGTTGTATTTTTTCTAACATAAAAACATTTAGCGTTATTTTTACATCTGTCATGTTTATAAATCTCCAAAACCTTACCTTTTGATCAGAAGTTAGAAAGAACTCTGACTTCAGATTTCCTGAAGACTTCTTGAAGACTTCACTGTTTAATACTTACATATACGCATATACTTAACCAGAAGTGTCAAAAACATTTTAGAAGAGCTTATTTCAAAAAAAAAAACAAAGACAAAAAAGAGGATATAATTGTACAAAAAGCTATAAATATCTCAGGGGGATCAATTGCTTTTAATGTCTTCTAATTTAATTTGAAGTAATGTTTTATATAGATGAAGTATTCACAGTACATCAACCAGATAGTGTTCACAAAACTTAATACGCTAAAATCCCTTAATTCTCCACTTCTTTTTCTATGGCACTACTAACCTTTTCTCTGTATTCTAGTTAATTTCATCTTAATAAAAGGAACTTCAGGAAAAATGAGAGATTGGATAGTAACAAGTTTTTGTTAAACTGTGACTTGCAGGAGTGGAAATTGTGTTGTGAATTCAGTTTCATAAGCAAGGAATCCATTTATTCTTTGCTTACGAAAAGATAATTGCATTACTAATGTACTGATACAGTAATAATATAGTTACCTCTTTCAAACAGCAGCTTCATTAGTAGATCACAAATCACTTTATAAAGGAAGTAAATATAATTACCCTAATTTAATGCCACAAAGTCTGTAAAGAGTCTCAGAAACTCTATGAAGAAGCATTGTGCTGCAGTTGTACATAATTATAATAAAATTAATGTTATTATCAACTGTATATTCATAAACCATCATAGTAATTGACAGATCCAAGAATCTTATTATTATGTACAGAAAACAGATTTTTCGTTTAAATTTTTGCAATACTTTGTTTCTACCTTCAAACCTATTTCTACTTATTTGTTTCAGCTGTATTCTGTATTCCCAAAGATGGTAGTGAAGATTCTCCGAAGATATATTTCTAAAACTTGGGGTATCTGCAGGAGAAGCAGATGTTAAAAAAGAAGACAATCAAGTAGAGCAGAATATATGATTTCTACAAATTCTAATATATGAAAATAATAATGCCTTTTTTTTTTTAATTGAGAAATAGAAATCCTACTGTGTATTCAGCCATATGATCTGCCAGTGCCTTGCATTCTGTTCAGAGAAGAACGTATATTGCGTTAAGAGATGGGAAAACGTTGGAACTTGAGACCACAAGAAAGGATGAGGTCCCAGGCTACAATTTACGTGAAATTTTAAGATAATAGAAGAACAATATTTTGGATAATTTCAAAAACTGAAATACTCTACTTCAGTTTTGATCGCACCCAAAATAACAATACTTCTTAACCATATGCTTTTCCTAGCCATTATTTTCCCCCTTTTTTGTCATGATTTTTTCTCTTTTCTTTTTTTTTTTTTTTTTGCTTCTATAGAAAGCTGAGGGCTGATAAGACACTGACTTTGCCAGTGCTCTCCTCAGAAGGAATATGAGGTAAATACTTGGTTTCCTTTTCATCAGCAAATTCTGTGAATCCTTTTCTTCCATAATTGATGCTGCAGCAGCATCACAAGCTGCTCATTGATCCTGTCCTGGAGGATCAGTAGAAGAGGAACCTTCTGGATCAGAAATAGAAGTTATTTCTGCTGTACGAGGCTCTTTCTGATTTTTCTTAGTTTAACTGAAGTTTGCACTTGCAGCCATTTCTGTAATTAGCCAGCCCTTGCCCTGCCAGCTAGCAAGCAAAATTCAGCTGAACTGTTTGTGAGTTCTGTTGAGGCATGCTCAAACATCACCATGATGCCCATGTGTCATCACAGTGACATCACTGTGTGGTGCCCAGGGCTGCTGATTGGAGCAGCCAGGGCAAATGCTGCTGACCAGAACTTCTGTGCTGGTCCTGCAGAGCCATGGGTGTTTGAATTTGAGTCAAGAAGCAAACAAAACTGTATTTAAAGGGCGTCGCTTCTAATCTAGATCTTACTTCCCCTTCCCTGTGTGGTTCCTTGAATCTCTCTCTTCCGGCCTCCTTGGTTTCCTCTGGTTCTCCAGATGGGAAGAGGAAATCAGTTTTCCAAGAATTTTAACAAAAGAAAATAACAATCTCTTCCCCATTTGTCACAATTTCTTGCAAATCCTCAATGATTTCAATAGCACAGCTGCTGCAAGGGAGTAGCTGTGCGCTCAGGAGATGCTCTGCAATGTCAACAGCTTTCCAGAGCCTGCTCTGTAGGTTTAGCTAAAAAAAGATACTAAGTGCATTTTGCTGATGGCATAAACAGGAGATGTGCAACGCCTCCTAGATTCCTACATTTTTATTTGATATTTTTGAAATTGAGAAAGTATCTAACAAAATCAGTGATGTTGTCTAAGCCTTTAAAATCACTTCCATCTCTACAGGTTCAAGTGCTTTATCTATAAAGGAAAGTTTGAACCGGAGATGGTGTCTGGATGCAGGACTTGAGTGTATGCTAAGTTTGAGGAGCTGTTGACTTCCTCAAGAGTAGAGAGACCTTGCAGAGAGATCTTGGCAAGTAGGAGAGCTGGGCAATCAGCAGCCATGTGAAACAAGTGCCAAACTCTGCACCAGCTATACTTGCACCGCTGTTTTGCAGTTTTCACAAGCTGATGAAATCCAGCTTGATTTTTCATTTTTTTCTTTGATCAGTTTTATGACAGTCAGAAATAACCACCTTAACATAGCCTGTTGTTTCTATGGCTCTGGGGACAATTAAGCACAGGGACAGTTTGCCGAGGGAAGTCAGAGAATCCTCATCATTAGAGATTTTTAAGAACAAGAAGTACAAAAATGTGTCAGGAATAAGGCAAGTAGAATTCCTGCAGTGGGATAGACTGACTGATTTCTGAGTGCTATCTGCAGTTCTGTGATTCAGTTACTAATAGAAATAGATCTTCGTGTGTAGCTAGCAACCCCGTTGTTTAATAAAAGTAAAGCAGTTTTTGGATTGCTTAAAGACTAGCATATTTTTCCTCTTTCCATAAGTTACAGTGAAATAAATTGTATTTTCCAAGCAGTAGTAGTAAAAGATTTGTTTATTTTTTCCTCTTATATCAGAGCAGTGCATTCTCTTCTTCCTTCAAATGTTCAGCTTTAAATTTTATGCTCTCATCAGAAGTAATACAGGCAATCACAATTTTCTGTGAAGAAAAATCTCTTCTGTAATGGTTCATTCTGCTCAAATTTCAGTGGAAATTGTTCCAAGTTCATCAGATTTATGATATGCTAAAGAAATGTATTGATGCAGCTCATTATAGACAGAAATTTGTAAGTAAGATTAACATAGGATATACTCAACGACAGCATTCGTGGGAATATACCCTCATTCTTTTTTCTTTCAGCATTATGCCACGTGCATAGCAGTGCTGATGTGTTGGTGTTGTGCCTTAAACAGCTTGGCTCCCATGTGAGGGTCAGCATCTTAGCAGCTGCTCCACGCATCTAGCTGCAGGCGCTGATGGCAGTGGTCAGAAGCAGCAGAAATTCATAAGAGGATGCAGAAAGTCTGAGTGCAACAAGCTTGATAGCCATTAAACCCTTTCATTTGGTGACTTTGTTCTGAGCAATGCCATATTGTATGAGTCTTGGTACACAAAAGCCAGAAGGTGAGCTAGAAACAGTCGGAATTTATCTCTTTCAGTGTGTTTCCTATGTGGGAAAGACAGCATGCCCAATTACTATTACACTGAACTTCATATTCAAAACAACTTGTACTAAAAGTCTAATTTGAGGCAGATTACTTTATGTAATCAAAACTGTTGTTCTCAGGGTAGAAAAATATGGAGCCCATTTGCAATGTAGAAGAACTGAAACTGTGTAAAGGGCCTTACTGGGGTCCTAGGAGGTACTGGGGTGATGTGTACACGAGTGCACCACTGGAGAAGGAAAGAAACAGGTTCTTCCACATTTCAAAAGACAATAGGCAGTCAATTAGGGTACCGGGTATGATTCGGTGCATGTGCCGTAATGAAAAAGTATTCTGCAATTGTGAGCAGATTGACAGCAGTGTGCACATAATTTCCTTCTGATAGCTAGCCAGAGTGCTAATGCTGGCAGGCACTCATGAAGAGATCTGTGAAGAACAGGTCAGGAAAACTTGCTTTTCCTGGATCTGATCCTTGTAGCCAAGCAAGTGGTGTGATTTACTTCCTATAATTAATGCATTCAGTGATTCAGTTTTTTCTCCAGTGACTCTAGAATGTGTTCATTTCTTTTCAAATTAGTTAATTAGTCTTTTCCAACATCAGTTTCGTGATTAATTTTTAATATATGCTCTATATGATACAACTAAGTATGAACTTTCAAGAGTCATGAATGGTTGGCCTAGAATTGGCCAAGCTGAATAAGAGTTTTTTCATTTGGCCACAAAATCTTTATATCCTAGTTGTCACCTGCTTAAAAAGATTTAAAAGCAGTCAATTGGCCTTTAAATGCCTTCAGAGATCCCACATAATTACACAGATGCCAAGCTCTACCCACAGGCAATCTGCAAAATTTACTAGTGCTCATAAATCCTGTTCATCTAAACTAAAAAAGAAAATTATCATCCTTGTTAATGAGTCTGATTTTAAAATGACCTAGGTATCATGATAAAACATTGTAACTTCCTTTTTTTGTTGATCTTAAAAATAATAAAATTTATGAAATATTTAATTTCTCTAATTAAAAACGTCCATTAAGGTAATTTATTAACTTGAGCAAGAATGGAAGTCAAAGTTATTTTATAGATGTCTTTTTATCAGTTGAGAAGGATTTCTTTGGCAATGAGGAAGGTAGTAAAGATACATTATGACAAGTGACTTCACTGGCTTTGTGCAGAACAGATGGGCTTTTCTGTTACAGGAATATCTGGGGTGAATATTTAGAAACGTTCTGAAGGAACACTTATTCTAAATTTCCTATTTCTTGTTTTGTTTTGATCCCGTTGTACTTCGTAAGATGCATGGGTCAGATGTTGTCACATTTAGTGTTATTTTAGAACTCTTTTCTCTTTTATCCTAAGCCTAAATGAGCTGCCCCAAATAGTAAGCAGTTTAATGGATGCAAGACAACTTACAGCTGGCTGGTAAAGAGGTGGAACTCTATCCTCGTCAGGACTGCAATAAGGAAGAGAGAAGGTATTTGATCTAGTGTATCAAAGGTACAGAAAAGGCTTCATCAGCATAAATACAGAAATACATAAACGTGTGCACATTCACAAATACTATATATTCATTATCATGGCTATGGAATGATAGGCTCCATCTGAGACACTTGCAGTCAAGTTTTGAATGTATGCTTATTTTAAGGTCTGAAACCTGATGTACTAAAAAAATTCTGCGGTGTGTACACTTAAATCAGTACTAGTACAAATGATTTTTATTTATTTTTTTCATAATTAAATAGAAGCATCAGAGGACCATAGATTGCTTGTTGCACTTCAGGTTCTGAGTTCATTTTTTTCAAATCACGTGTTTTATTTAAAAAAAAAAAAAATTACACACACACACAAAACAGATCTGAAAATATCTCCAAAATCAATACTAAGGTAAAAGTGAATACAAACATTGGTTAAAAAAAAATGCAGATCAGATGGCAACAGTAGAAAGAACTTGATTCTCCAAGTGACTGGCTAGCGTGTGAGTCTGTGGGTAGTTTAACTTCTAATCTGGAGAACTGAATTGAACCTGAGCTGTCTTCTCACCTTCCTAGGAAGAAACCCTTCTGAGGTTTCACGTAGTCATTGGTTTGAATAAGCAGCTTGCTGCTGCTCCTACATGTCACTGCTGGAGAGCACGAATCTCTGGCTATCGGCCTTGACTGCTTTGCTAGCAGTAGCCACATAACCAAAGAGTAAAATGAATGCTACAACCTGTTCAACAAATCATGCACTAAAGAGAATAAATTCTTATTATCATTTGAACCATTTGGAAGATTTTAATCATAAATATTTTGTTAAAAGCTGTACCTTCCATTATGTAAAACTGATTAAAAAAACAGGAAGGAAAAATCTTACTGAAGAACGCTATCAACTTCGAACATGGATGAAAGAGATCATGCAAAGAAGAGCTGGAAAGATATTGCTTATTTATAACAACTTTGGGTTTAGATACAGTACGTTCTATAAATAAGAGAACAGGAAGGGAAAGTAGTCACCAATGTTTGCTCAGATAAATGAGAGCTTCAATTTCTTGAAAGAAATGATGCAACTATTACATTTTTTTAATAAATGTACCTCAGGAAAAGATTTTTCAAGCCCTTCACTACTTCTTAAAATCCTGTCATGATAATTTTTTAAATGTTCTTTTTTTATCTACTTCCTCTCTCTGTGATTTATTTTGTCAGTGTATATTTATATGTGAGATAAAAAGACCTGAGAATTACATATCAAAGATAACACTCAGTGACCCCTGGCTTATGCTTTCTTTTGTAATCTTTTTTTCAACAGCTAGGCTTCCCACTGACCTCAAGTTCTCCAACAGGCAGACGTTCAGATTGCTCAACATGTTCTTGCCTGGCTGGTTCTCAAGAGCTGTGTTAAGGCCCAGATTATTCACAGGCTCTTAAAGTGTTTGCATCCTGTAAAAAGCCAGAGCTCTTCTTTGTGCTCTGTGGGGGTTTGGTTGGTTTTGTGTAAGTCTGTATGAATATGTGCCTTTTTCTTCTTCCTATGAAGAATGTCTCTTCAGCTTAACTGTGCAATATGTCTGAGGGCCACAGCAAGACTTCGTTTTGCTCATTCATCTGAAATTGCTTTATTCTGATGTTTGCATTAGACTAAGGGAGTTTTCTCTGGTCCTTTCTTTCACTAGAGCAACTAGAATCACCAAAAGTGAATCAGTTTACCAGAATATCTATTGGTTAAATGAATCAAAGTTAAATTGCCTAGGCTTCTCACTCAGGGTGTTGTAGGAAAGACCACTCATCAACTTGCACCATCTAGGGGCTAACATAGGGAAAGTAATAGAACCTTTGAGTTTGAGTAAGTTTGAAAAACAGAGAAAATCATAGAAAACACAAAAAATCACATGATTTAGAATGAGGCTTGGGTGTTGATGATCTGTAATGCTGTTACAGGTCAGCATCTCTGCAGTTGTCTACCAGATGGAATGACTGCTTGAGCCTATTCTTTTAAATAGTTCTCTAAATGCAGCTTAAAATAATATTTTTGCCATTTCTTATATATATATATTTATGGTTTCCTTTTTTGCTGCTGCCCACAAGAATATCTGATTATCAGTGTTCACTGAAATCTCTGTGGGAATGAAATCACAGCTAGCACTGTGCTGTGACTGAGCTCTCTGGCTTGATTACTGTCTTCAACTCCCAAATGTAAATGCGCTTGTAACAAGAAAGCCATACAAAAGAAATGAGAAAAATGTTGGGGCCAGATCCATCAGTCCCTCCCGAGGACTGCTGGATTGATAGGAATATTCTGTACAACTGATGAAAGGAGAAAAATAATGCCTCATGTCTGAGCTCTGAAATGCAAGCCTTTCCACTTAGCAGAGCTCATATTTACAGGGATTGTTTGTTAAACTATACCATATCTCTGTGCTAGCTCTCAAGTGCAGCCCAGTCATATCTGTTTACTTAGTGTTTTAGAAAGTGAATTTCTGAATGTTAGGGAAAACCAATACATTATCTTTTGTTTGACCATTTAGTGTTTTTTAGAGGACATTCCACTTCATAGAAAGCTGACCTGAGTTGTCAGCGAGTTACTATTTAACACCTCTGAGCTTCTCTGAGTGAAACTTTCATGGCACAGTGTTTTGACCCATCAACAGCAATCCTGTTTCACCTATAACATCCCTCTCCGCTTCCCGAATCAATTTCCATTGCCAGTCATTAATATTTTTACTTGATTTCTGAAATGTTTTAAGTGGGTAGTATAGGTTTTAGCTTCTTCAAGCCTCCTTACCTGCCCTTCTCAGAAAATGTCTTAACGATCATAGACAGAATTGGGTTTCTCTCAAAATAGTTTGGGAATAGCATCTCCCTTCCTATCTCCTTATTGCAACATCCATTAATGTGGCATTTAGAAAACTTACAATAGGTGTAGGAAAAAGAAGTTCATGTTTTAAATAAATCTAAAAGAATTAAACTCCCCTCTTTCAACCTACAATGAGACTGTGCTAATATACCAGGCCACATACCTTAGTAAGGGTGGGAGCACCTCTCTTCCCCACTCTGATCTATTATGCTGTTCAGAAAATAATTCAGTGGACTGGGAGTACAGTCAAGTCAGGTCATGACATTGTAGATGAGCAGTTAGTGTATTTATCTAGGAGAGAAGAGTCTGTGGTTCAAGTTGCTTCTCTGACTGTTCTTTAGAAATCCGGTGAAACATCCTACAACAGAAATCAGAAATGAACACTCTAACTAGTAGGTTCATGCTTGCCACCTTTTTCTGGTTCAACATATCTACATTTCCAGAACTGGAAAACAGTTCAATGGAGTAAGATGAAAAGGTTAAAACTGTTTACACACTAACTGTTGTTCAGTGTTAAGGCAATTTAAATTCCTCTCAAGAATAGTTTGTCTTTCATGGAGACAAACTTAAACTGGAAATGTACCTCTTATAACAGTAGTAAAGAAAGATGCTTCTGATGTCTGAACTCTTTGCTTTTATTCATGGTTTTTCATTTTGTAGTTTTGTAAGCCCAGGAAGTTACTTAATTTCTGACTATTTGATGTTATTTCTGAAAACATTTATCTTGAAAGTCTTTTTTTTTTCAATGTCACTTTCTTAAATTTCACAGGTTAGGCTTTAAATTAGTTTCTTTAATTGTCTGTTGTGGGAATTTCTGTGTTTTGTGGACTGATATTTATAGACCTTTCTCCTACTTTGCTCTATAGGCAAAGATGCCTTTGGAGACATTTTGGGGTGCTGCAAAGAAGTTGTTCCAGCTTTGTTTTGCTAGACCTTCTTTAATAAAGAACTGTACCTTTCCAACGTTGATCTAACAATTGGTCACATATTTTGAACAGAATATCTGTTTTTTTATTATTTTTATTATTTGTTTAAATGACAATTTATTTTTCTTCCAAGCAACTTGCCTGATGGTCTTCTGTGCAACCATTAAAAATAGGATCTTCTACTAGGATTCACTGCATAGTCTGTGTTCGTATTCTGCAAAAGTAGGGAGAGTTTATTAAACATGCTTTAAATTTGTTGCCCAAATATTCTTGAAGCTTCTAACTCCCATTTTGTTCCATCAATATTTTATCTTGATAATGTGTGTTACTTTTGTTTGTCCTGAGGCTGGAGTTGAAGTGCTATCACCTAGGCAAAGCACTCTAGGGATGACTCAGGCAGAAATCTTTACAAAGGCAGACTAATTGCAGAATGATAATTTAATGAAGCTCCATTTATTCTCTTGGAATAATTCCCAGATAATAAAATACAGTAAAATAGGTCATTTTGTTAGGATAATTTTCTTTTGCTGAGCATAAAAAATGAACATAGCTGCTTACTGTTGGAGTATATATAATATAAAAGTATAGGTCATTCTGAATGCTGTAAATGAGCTCTACTTTGAGAGATCAGTGATCTACAGGCAACACTTAAAGCCAAACTTTCTGCAAAGACCAATGTTCTGTAAGATGAGTGGCTTGTAAATTGCAAGTGCAAATTAGATGGGGCTCACTGTAGGTGTGTACAATACCTGTAGGTCATATAGGAGATTCCATTTTATACTTGAGTACAACTCAGAAATGCAAAAGTAAAACAAATTGCTCAGTTGCAGCCTTGTCATATTCACTTTGACTACTATTGGTAATAATTCATTCAGTCTAGTGATATTTATGTAAATAGAGGTAGGATTTAGAATTACACATACTCAAAAGGACTATGCTTGCTGAATTTCCCAAAAACAGGGGTGAAATGAAGTTCAAAAGACTTGGTTCCTCTCAGGTTCAACCTTTCCCAGTTAATGCGCAGCAGGGCAAGAACTGATGGCAGCCTCCCTTAAGCAGCCACCTTTACGCTCAATGCTTTGGAGAAGCAGAAGAGAAAACAACAGCAGCCCCTTTGCTGGTGGGTTCTTATGTCACATGCAGGGCACATCCAGTGAGAGGAGAGCTCTGTGTAGTGCTGGACATATCTTTTACTGTATTTTTTGGCTATTTTTCTTTCACAAGTTCTTGTACACATGGAAGGCTCTTCTGATTCTGTAAATGAAGTGTGCTGAGGGTTGAATTTTACCTTTTTTGTGGCACAAGTTTTATTATGTCCCACATAGACAACAAACGCTTAACTAGGAATTCCCAGGACATGTCTTGCTTCCCTCATCACGTGGATAGAAGCATAAAGAGCTTGGCATACTCTTTGGAAGAACAAAAGCACCCAGTTACGTTACTCAGGAGGTATCACTGCAACATTTCTGAATTCAGAAGTTCGAAGAAGCAGAAATGATCTTAAAGAATCATTGCCAGCAGCAGAAGGCAGTTCTTACTCCTTCCTATCAAGCTTTGCACTTATCATGCGTTCTCCTTGCATTTAGATTACAGAAAGGAGTTGGGTGAAGCATGGAGCAGAGCTTGTGCTCCAGCAGCTGATGGAGAGGCTGCTGGTTTTGCACTGACCTGGTCTGGAGCTGTGCTAACAAACCATGTGCTTCTGCCTTTCTGTCTGTCTTCTGCTGTGCTGAGAGGATCTTAGGGCATAAGAGTGTGTTTGATCTTAGCTCTGAAAGAGCTGCTGGGAATAAGGTGCAAAGAGGAAATCTTTGCATTTGTTGACTCTTGTAAAGTGTGTGATTGTTTTTATTTCTTTTATCTATGATCTGCACTTCTTCCTCATGTGGAATAAGCAATAAGCGCAAAGTTAATTACTCTCGACTCTGTAACTTCTCCCATGAGTCACTCTATTTTTTGCAGTTCTTTTCCAAGAATATGATTATTTCGCAACCCTTTTTCCTAGCAGCATTTCTTTGCATGTTTCAGCCTAGCTGTGCAATGTAGCTTTAATATATGAAATAAACACACATTCTAAGCATTTTGTCAAAGTCTGAGGTGAGTGCCTGACAAATCCTTAACATTCAGTTCCAACTGTCTAAATAGATCTATAGCAGAGGAGAGCCACATAATTCCCTGCCCCTAGCTTTTCCAAGTACTTAAAATTTGGCTGAGCTGAGTAGGACAGAACCAGTATGTGTTGTGACTCTAATTTCCTGGTTGTTTCACCTGTACGGGAAAAAAAGATGAGCAGAGAAGTGTTACTCCACTTGCAGTGTCAAGCCTGTAGCATGTTACATACTTGCAACCCTAATAGTGTAGCTTTATCAGGCAGAAGCCAGCAATATTTTCTGCCCTGAAAGACAAGAGTTTACCTATGGTAATCATGCTACAAAAGGTCCAGACTATGCCTGAAAGCACTTTCCAATCAAAAGAGCCGGGACAGTTTTAAATGAAACCTGGTATTCTTCTGAAAGCTCTGCCAGCATCAGAAGGCAACAGTTTAACTACTTCCATCTGTACTTATTTGTTGCTGGATTCATCTTAGATGCACCACACATGGACAATGTGTGAAATGCCATTTTCCTGCTTTTATTGTAGCTGCAGTGGTCTCCACGGTAAGGGGCTCTTCCGGGAATTTCATGATCCAGTGGGCAAGCCTACTCTGACAGGGCTGTTAGTCTTGGTAACAGGAGCAGAAGACACGTACTGAAACTTAACACTAAACTATACTTGTATTGAAAAGAGATAGTGAAGTTCTAAAGCATTCTGTGGCTAGGAACAGGAGGGGCAGTCACCATTGGGACCTCTGCTGTACTTTGTCCAGAGTTCAAGGCTGTTACTGGTGTGCTGGATGTCACTTCCTGCAATTGGGGAGCTCATGAAATAATTAGAATTTGTTCCATAGAGTGATAAAGAAGCTATCACTTACTTTTCCCGGTGGAAGGGAGAGGTAGTTGCTTGACTGCCACTGCCAGGATGGGCTATTTGCACAGAGATGTGCGTTCTTTCCTAGTTGTCCTACTATGAATTTGTTTCAAATATTTTTGGGCCGTTTCCAGACAGAAATCTGCAACCTTTTGTTGTGGTTTAACCTAGCAGCAGCTCTGCACCACACAGTTGTTTGCTCACTCTCCCCTTCCCAGTGGGATGGAGCGGAGAATTGGAGAAAAACCAAACAAGTAGAACTCGTAGGTTGAGACAAATGCTACTTTTACTAAGAGGAAGAGGAAAAAAGGATCATAGTAATGATAATTATATATACCTACAGATACAAAGCAAGTGATGCACAAGCAATTGCGCACCACCCACTGGCGGATATCAGCCCAGCCAGTCCCAACGCAGTGGCTGCCCACCCAGCCAATTCTCCACTATTTTTCAGGTTTTTTTTCACTGTCATATGGTATGGAATATCTCCTTGGCCAGTTTAGGCCAGCTGTCCTGGTTCTGTCTCCTCCCAGCTCCTTGTGCCCCTCAGCCCCTTCACTGGCAGGACAGTACAAGCAGCTGAAATGGCCTTGGCTCTATGCAGTGCTGCTCAGCAACAACCAAAACATTGATGTGCTATCAACAGTGTTTTTCTCCTAAAGCTAAAATATAGCATCATATCAAATGCTATGAAAGAAAAATCAGCTCCATCCCAGCTGAGACCAGGACACCTTTATGTCCCTTCAGCATCACATCTATTGCAGGCACACCATATTTTTCCAGTTTGTTGGTATTCTGGTATTGTCAATCAAAATTGGCCTGTCAGCATAAATCTTCAGTATACTGTGGGAGAACTGCAAGCAAGAATTAAGTTTTAGTATGCCTGATAAAATTTTTATTCTGTGCAACTTCATCTCTGTGTCTAAACTTTGTATTTCAACTGTATGTTCTAATTAAATGTTGGAAAAAGGAACTTAAAGCCTGCTGTGGAAGGTAACTATACACTGAGCTGAATAACAATGAGAGGAGATAAACATTAAAGTATGTTCTTCAGATAGCAATGCTTCCTATTAGTGAATGCTAATGTGTCTCTTCAGACACTAGCAGCCACTGTTGCATTTACATGCATTTTTGCGCAAAGCACACATCAAAGTAATGGTTACATTTCTAATGGCAGATGGAATAGTGATGTTTATTTCTTATTTGCCTTCTATGCAATGTTGAGTGTTTTCTTCTATGGCGATTATAAAGTAAGACCTGTGCTCCCTCATGAATTCCGGCTGCTCACACAGAAGGCAGCTGCCCTGTTCTGCTCCCTGGCTGCTTTATGGGTGTGAGGGCCGTTTGCTGGTGTAAGGCTGCTGCAATCTCAGATCCCCCTGATTTGGGGTTATGCAGGATGAGAAAAAACTCTAATGTATGAACAGTGTGGTACCACTCCTAAAAATAGTGGGAGGAGCCAAGTTTCTGGCCAGAAATACTAATCACTCATCTTTACAGTATTGGGTGTGTTTATAGTATAATACTCACTATACCTACTATAATACATTGCAAATGCTGTAGTTTTATGCATTGTATTCCCAATAAAAGGAATACTGTATATCATCATGTATTTCCCTACCAAAATCGATTATCAATTAGTTACAAGAGGAATATCAGCATATTATTGGGAACACCCACGGTTTCTTAAATACATGAGATTGTACCAACAGAATTAATCTAGACTGGGTAAAACATAATGCTCAGAAGTCAAGAAAATAAAGTAGTGTTATCACTGAGAATTTTTCGTGATTATGCTCTAAGCTGCTCCTTGCATTCCCATAGTAGATCACTGTAACAACCCTATCCTCTCGTTAAGCAGTAATTGATGTTTTTTCATCTCCACAAGGTGTGTAGGTGAACTAAGTGTGACAGAATGTCAGGATGTTTTTGAGGCAGCTTTTCATGGGCTGAAAACTATCTGGAGAAAAATTCAGAAACTTCACCTATGAGAGAAGCCCAAGGGTGAAGCTGATGCATGGCCAAGAAAGACAAAAGATTCTGATATAAGATGCTCAATCAATGCTTGGATGGATTAGACACTGAAAAGATTTAATGGAGGGAGACTTGTAGGGGTAAAATGGCAACCAGCACTGGGATGAAATGGAGTGAGGAAGATCAGGGAAAGTTGTTTCAGTGTCATTGTTTTCAATAGAGGGAAAAATGTGACCAGACTTGAGGTTTTAAAAAAGGGAATTGCAGCAGCTTAAGCATAATATGACTTCGAGGTGCGGCTGGAATGACAGAAAGAATAGTGCAGTCACTAGAGATATCTAGGAATAAAAAACAGCAAAATCTGGAAAAAGTCTCAAAGTGCAGAGGGATAGTTGAAGTTTTTAATTAAGTGGAGAATAATTTAGAAATTCTAGGACAATTATAATCAAAGGTTTGCTACAACAGATTTTTTTCTCATCTGTAGTGGTGTAGCTGGGTCACAAAATCCTTGAAGTTGATCATTCATGAAAAACATAGTCCCATTATGAGAAGAATTTTATCTAAATCTGCCATTGTGACATACATAAATGAAATTATTTCAAAGATCTAAAGGCTGTTTGAACAGATCATATCATTAAGACTGTTGTGAGAAGAGCTGTCTGTACCTGTGGTGTACTAAAACAAACAAAAAAACAGCTTATCTGAAATACTTCATCAGGTTATTTAATTTCAGTGCATGCAAGCTGTTTTCAAATGTATCTAATTGTGAAATGTATTTGGGAATGGGATAATAGCATTGCATCACCTTATCACCTTGGTTAGAAATTATTTCTCTACAGAAAACCTTTCCTAGGAGAAAGCAAAAATCAGCTTCTCAGTTGTAGTTATCTCATCCTGACAGCCAGCACTGTCAGTGCAAAGTAAGTTGTGTTACTTGATTAACAAAGCATGGTGAACTACTAAGAGGACAGTACACGGAGATATGGATCATAATAGAAGCAGTGAGACCCATCCTGCTCCTGTTGACATCCAGATAGTTCAACACCTTTCAAGTCATTAGAGCTTGACTAATGAAAGATGATAATCTGGTATGTTTTATTTTACGACAAGACTCAGAGAGTACAGGAAATTGCGAACTTACATTATTTATTGCATTTTGTGTGACCAATACCCAACTTCCTTTCCCCATCAAAGAAAGCTCCTTCATTCTTAAGGAACCCACTTCATTTCATGTGCTTAACTTCATGGACACTCCTGGCTAATTACATGCGGACAGCTGCAAAAAGACAAAACAGATTTAGTGTTCCTACTAAATTAAAAACTATGTAATAATTTAGAGGTGATTTTCTCTTCTGGAGAGAAGAGGATTTTAATTTGTGGGGCATGTAAGAGAAATTGTCTAGGAAAGTACCTGAATGGTGTTCACTCTTGCTGAAAACAGATGGAAGACATGGGGTATCCTGGAGTCTTGATGAGGTTGGGGAGCATCTTTGCAAGTCAGCTGAATGTGGCAGGATGGAGAGGAGAAGGAGGAGATTTTAGATGCCACCTTAATATAAAAAAATTCTTTCTTAATGTCTTCATCTGTCTTTGTGAACTCCTGTAGCAATGTTGTCTTTTAGGAATGCTGTTAATACTTTTATATGCTTTTTACTTTAATCTGGTTTGACTTACCTTAAATAGATATTCGGCTTTTGAAATGTGGAAAAACCTAGGTTTTAACCACTTGCAGAGAGTCACATGCGTTCAAACCGAAGGGAAATGAGTCACAGAATATGTCTGCATTTAACTGAGAATTGCATCCTACTTCTGATAAAAGTTCAGTCTTCTTTCTTTTATGATTTCTTTTGCATATTTCTGTTTCTGTAACCATTACTCTCCAACTTTAACAAAATATTTTAGACCTTTATCATTATCCCTCTGTTAGAATTCAGGTATGTGACTAAGTTCACTTTTTCTTTATGTATGTATATTTTTTTGCATACAAATGGTGGTTAAAGTATGTACAAGATTGTTGCATAGTAGGTTGAACAAAAAACAGATTAAACTGCAGAAGAAAGATTTGCTAGAGTTACTTAACACAATGAAAAACAAAAACGAACAAAAACAGAGAAAGGTACTCTACAAAAAAAAAACTTAAAAATATATAAGAATTATTTTTTAAAGTTGCTTCTTAAAAGTCCATTGGCCCAGGGTCAAAGCTTGAGATGGATAGTTACCTTTTTACCCTGTCTCCCATCTATCTCTTACCTTTTTACCCTGTCTCCAATCTCTCTCTCTTTACGGGCATTCTAGATACCAGAAGTGCTTCTTGGACCTGAAATAGCTTCCTAGTTCTTTTTGGCTTTGTTAATGCAGGGAGAATTCCATAGTTATGGTCTCATGCAAATGTTTTTTTATATATTTATACTTTTGAAATAAGATACTCAAAGAAAATAGTAAACAAACAGAAGTTGTCTTAGGTACATCCATAACAATTTACCTCTTTTCCCTCTATCTTATCTAATGGGGCTTTGTTACATGAAACTACTGGAGATTAGCTGATTCTTATTGATTAAAATGAAAATGCCACATGATTAAATGCATGCCTATAAGCTTTGCTCACTAATGAGGGAATTATACATACATTAGAATAGCTCACTGAGGCTTAACTGTGTTCTTTGTTTCCCTCTTAAATATGAGTGTGCGTGTATGATATAAATCATTGTTATGCATCTTTGTTATATATCTTACGCACACAGATGCATACACACATGTGTAAATACTGCTCAGGTGATTAGCCAGTAGAACTATAAATGCACACAGAAAGTTCTCAGAACCAAGCTGTCTCAGGAGTGGAATTCTGCCTCACCAGACTTCTGCACTCTTTCAAAGAGCTGTGTGCCTGACCCTCTAGAGAGGGTAATCTCATTAGAGTGCCTCTCTTGGTCAAGCCTAGCAGAAACATTGGTAAAAATACAAGTCCTGTTGTTCTCTAGATGTGATGGCAAGTGGTATTATAATGGTGTCAAACCATTGATATGATAAATCAGATATCATATTTAGGTAGGATTATTTGAGATCCAATACCCAAAAACGTTCAATAATCCTGAGTAAATGTAGGAGGCTTACCTGACAAGTCTGCTGTCTTCGCTTTGGGAAAGGCTGATATTTAATTTTAGCTCTTCTCTCATCTCTAAATCTCCAGGTTCTTCATACTCTGCATCAGTCTTTATACCTTTTACATCATTAATTTTCCCATCCTGGTTTCACTACGTGATCCTATTTTTCAGCCATGTTCATCTTTTACTCTCTGGTCACTTTTCAGTTTGCATTTGTTTCCTTGCTTCCATCATATGTCATACTCTTCTGTACACTCTCTTTAATTTCACGCCCCATTTGCTTTACCCGTTGATCGATCATGTGGTACATCAGGTACAAACTATATCATCCATGTAGCTACCATGAGCATTTTCATAATAAAACCATTTTATTTCACCTAGACCCTCCTCAAAAAATGTTTTTCTATTAACTGTTGGTGTATTTATTGTTTACAACCTCTACCCTCACCTGCTTTCCCAGCTTGCAACTTCTGCACATCCAGATAGTCAGGATGCATTGCTCTTGGTCTGATGATGCAGTTTGAATCCAGGATCATCAGCACAAAAAGTCCAAAAATATATGCTAAAGTGAAGTACTGAGAACCAAAGATGCATCTAGTTCAATACAAATGAAGTTAAATGAGAATTTTCTCAGTGATAGCATGCTAGAAAAGCATTTGATGTAGTCACAGTTTTGATGCAAGAAAGCTCTTTATGATTTAAAAAAAAAAAGTTGTACTAATTATGTTTGGAGACTCAAAGGAGTTCATAATTTACCTGCAGATGTCAAATTATTTTCACTGACAGAGAATTTCAGTACCAGTGATCAATATTACTTCTGTTCCTTCAATAACAAATCACAAATAATTACCCTTGATTGGAAAATAGTTCCCAAGTGTGTTATAAATCACAGTGGAGTTAACAAAACAACAAAAGGATGCGTGAACAAACTAATCATTTTAGAAGCTGTTTTTCCAGAATGCTGTTGATTCCCAGAGGAAATAATTACATGGCTTGTAGACAGCAGCTTCTGTTATTGTCACGTACCTGTATTTCAGACACTGCTTCATACTGAGAGAAGTTAGAAAGCTTAAGCAAACGGCAACAGAAACCGTATTTTGTTCCAGTCAAACAGAAGCCTTTGGAACAGAGCCTTATCACTTTGTAAGACTCTGTATTTTACTTACGGTGCAGAATACTGAGGCAGATTTTGATTTATCTCTGAATTTTCTGAGTTCTGGCGAATTATCTACAAATTCCATGTTGTTCCTGTTCTTACAAATGGGGAACTCTAGCTGCCAGCTGCACAGGGGATGTTTCAGGCAGACAGCTGAGTTTGGATTTAATGTAATCCTCATTCACAGACTGCTGCTTCCTTTGCTACAGACAACTTAGCTACATGGATATAGATTATAGTCAAATATATGACTCAGTTAAATAGATAAGTGGTTTTCTTTTATTAAAGCTATATGGCAGAAACGTCTGTTTTTCTTTTGACTGCCAGGCCAGCATCTGGTAAATATGATCTCACCAGCAAACACAGACAAAATGCCCTATTTTGAGATTTCTCAGTTTAATTCACTCTAAAAACAGGAAAGTTTCCTCTTTAAATCCACACATGAAGTTTTTACCAGTGAATTCTGAAACACTGAAGGACAGAAGGATTTTGAAGTGCAAAACACTCCTAATCCTTTCTCTCTTGAGTTACATAGCAAATTAATTATAAAATGGTGATTTTCTTCAAATCTGTGAACATTCAGTTTCCATTCTAAAGCAGTTTGACACACAAACCAATTAAAACAACTTTAATTCCTGTTTCATTAGTCTTTAAGTAAAAATGTTGTTCCCCCACTCAAAACTTTAATTTTAAAACTCTGAATATATGTGCATTAAAGTCTGTAAGTTCCTGAATATCTATAATGTATCCTCTTAGTCAGAGGAGACAAGAATCAAGTTTAAAGTAAATGCTGTGTTTATCTGCAAATCAATACACACCAATAATTTCTGACTCTGGAGACTTAATTATTCCTTCAGCAAACTGGCAAAAAGTACAAATACAAAGAGTAAAGCTGATATTTCAAACCAAGTTTTTTTGCTTGCTACCTTAAATCTTCAGTACATTTTAACACTATTGCACAAACAGTAAAGACCAGTTTGAGGGCCAAAATTTAGAATCATTCTAAAGAGAAAGTGAACTTCTGAAAGTACAATTTTTTGTGCCGGGTCATCATCGTGGCTGACAAAAGGGTATGTGGAAGGAAAATCCTTTTTGATGTTTGGTTCTTTGTGACCTTTCTTAGCCAGCTCAATCTACAACTTTCCAAGGACTGCTAATATGGTTACCAAGATACAGGGATGCAGTTTGCCCCGGAGTCAAGTATGTTGCCCACGGTGTATTTTGTCAGCCACAGGCCTGTCTTCTTGAACAATATATGTGCTAAAAAATAATCATAATGAAAATACCGTGTGCTCTGGTTATCTCTTCCTGTAAGAGAGAGGGAATGAATTTTACAACTTCTGTAAACAATGGCAGGGACAAGATTGCTCCACGGTCTGCTCGGATTCAAACAGGGCAGCTGGCAGATGTGTCCGTACAGCACGAGCAACAGATACAGCTGTTTGTTTCTGCTATCACCCACATAGGGTTGATGTGCTCTACTTTGTTTCAAAGCTTTTGCTAACTAAGAAACAAATTTCTGTGCTACAAATTAAAAAATTCAGATATTTATCAAATGTCAGTTGGAGGACAGAGATACCCGTATGAGTTTGTATCACATGTAATCCCAGGGCCATTTTCTCAAATAAAGGCTCAATCTTTCTCTGTATTTTATCAGAACTAGTCAGTCTTTTCTACCACTTTGTTCAATAAACTGCAGTTACAGACTGCAACTTACAGATAAGAGTTTCAAGTGTAAATGGAAAAAGGTATATCTGTGCGAGTTGTGGTTTTCGAAACTATAGCAGATAAGGACAAATGCATTTTTGGAGCTCTTTCGGATTATTTTTCTTCTAGGTATGCATTTTGTAACCCTGCTGCATTGTTTAACCAGCAGTTTAGGTAGCTCTGCTTTTCGAAATGGGGAAAATTTTATCTTTCTACAGCCACTTCTATGCAATAATTTAACAAACTAAACAATGTTATTTCATCCTGTCAGTTATCTGGGTCAGTTCCAAAGGGAGACTTTTAAAGGGTAGAGTGTTCTGTTGTGGCAACAGAATAATTTTGAATAAAATTTTCAAACGTGCTTTGATATAAAAGCTTTTATGTTTAATAGTCTGAAGAGTTTTCAACCAGAAAAGTCATAATAGAGCAGAAAAATAAGCAACCACGCATAAGAAAAGTTGCTGACAAATCCCAAGTTTTCTGTATTTTGATGCTCTTTGGGGTGTTACCCAGGCTTACCCTGCCAAATCCAAGCTTCTACAATGTGTAGCATTAATATATGATATGCAGCAAGTATTTTGCTAGCTTCGGTTATGCATTGTGAAAGTAATTATTGCCAACTTATCTTGTGTGAATAGCTAGGAGCAGGGGATAAATTCAGTAAGGTAAATCCAGATACTGGAACTTAATTCTTGGTGTGAGCTCCAGCTGCTGAGTGCTAGGTTGCCGAACATTCTTCATGAGTCTTCACTGAAGCTGTTAATATCACATCAGTATTCATACAACAGCTGAATAAATGTCTCTAGTCTAGAGTTCTGCCTTTAAGTGATATTTTTCAAGATGTTCTTAATGCATATTCATTGCACCTGCTCAGATTTGCATGAACGGACAAAATATCAGTGCTTTCTCATTAAAGTTTTTTGAAATACAAGCCATGACTTAAATGTGAGAGAACTTCACTTTTGTGTTTTGAGAGTGCATTTGTTTATTGGAGGACAGTCTTGCTAACATGCTGTGCCAAAAATCAGAACATGGTTGTAATATTTCAGCCCTCTCCACTTTGTGTTTCCTCTCTGGGCTGCCTCTCTTTGTTTATCTGTCCTTCCTCTTTTTTTGCCATGTCTCTAGAGCACATTTGCTTCCTACTCCAATCTGCCTTTTTTTAAGTAGGAAATTCATTGTCCTGTGTTTTCATAAAGTATATAGCATGAAGAGATCCTTGTTGAGGTGAAAACAAATTAATAAATAATCTTAAGGTGATCTTGAAAAGAAATGGTTTCCTTTACACAGTGGTTTCCTTTACGCAGCAAATGTCAACTTCTGATCAAGGCAAAAGAGAGACTGATTGAACTATTATGTAAGGGAGGATGTCCCGGCTTATAGGCTCGGGGTTTGTACTGATGTGGTTGGACTGGGTGTTTGCACTGATCTAGAAACAAGGGCCTTGAGAGAGCAACGAAAACTTAGAAGTAAAGCATGGAAATATATTCAGATACAGGATTTCCAAGAGAGTCCCAAAATATATAGAGAGATTTTGATTTAAAAAAATTAATATTTTAAAGGGTTAGAAGAAAACCTTGCAAAGGCACATTGAGAAATATTGCAAAGGAATGATAAAGGCAAAATTCTGTATGGAAGATCTGCACCCATGTAAAATGAAATTATATGGGGAAAGATATTTATTATCATCTGTTGGTGTGCTCTGAGAGATGGAGTAAAGTGTTTGGTAACAAACAGCTGTTGGTTATCTCAGCGTGGTTTTGCATAAATTAACTTTCTTCATTTTTGAGTAATCTGTAATTGAATCAAAACAACTGAAATGGCTCAAAACTTCTGCAACCAGTGTGTACTTTATATGAAGAGCTAGTGGATGTGCTGCATTCAGGTCTTGAACAGTAAAAATGAAGCAGTAATTCAAGCAGTAAAATGAACAACAAATCAAAGATTTAGGCAAATTTCTTAAATATACAGAACAAATGATTCTGGTTTTCATGTTACAGAAGTTGACTATCTATATGCAAATTATTAGTAACAGTGGGGATTTGTCTTTTTTTAGCATGACTCCAAAATGCATTGTAAGAAAGGAATTGCTGCTGTTGCTAATTAAAAACATGTCTTCAAATGCACAAAAATGAAAAGTTGCAAATGACGGTTTAAGCTGCTCTCTGGTAAGTTATATTAATGAATACAATCATTCACTGTAGAATAGCTTTTTTATCCCTATGCTAGTTGCACAATGGCTCTACATACTTAATAATTTTCACTACATCTTTGTCAATCCTCAAAGAGAACAGTATGTATTTTTTCTCAGTTAATTAAAGCTAGCAATATAACATCCGTGACTTCATCCACATGTTTGTGCCAGTACACTTTGAAAGTTATTGTATCAGATCCAATGTTGGGCTCAACATCTTGAGTGCCCGATGCCCAAAATGAAATTGAATGCCTGGGCTTCTTCTGAAATGCCCAAGGGGTGGCTGGGAGCCTCAGGATGGGGTCTGAGAGCAGTAAAGCCTTCAGTTAGTCAGTTTAACATTCTTTGTTAAAAACCTGAGGCTGCTTTCTGGAATGGGGATGTGCCTACTATTTTGGATACTATTTTTTCATTCACAGAGGTGGATGTCTGTGCTTTTCTATCAAAGATCGCAGTGGGGCTCTTTACTTTCTTGGAAAGGGCAATTGTATTGTGAAAATGTTATAAAAAAGATTTCTTGCTTATGACACTCACAAGAAACAGTGGTCCTTACCCTAAGAGACCTGATCATTAGCTGTTTCTCAATGAAGCACCTAATTACCAATGTTTTCCAGCTTGGGGGTAAAATGGTTTCCCCTGCTGCTCTCGAAGTGATGCTTTTTTACAGGAAAAACATTTGAGATCTGTGGGCCAAATAGAATCTCTAGAGGATTGATTCTGCTGAATAGAATGATGGAGCTTATCTGGGAATTAGCAAATGTTAAGTCCTGGCTTTTGCTCACAGAGTTTTATCAGACATGGGACAGACAATGCTTCTGTCACTCTGGGTATCCTGGTGGCTGGAGAGCCCAGAGAGTAAGGAGTTGTGGGTATGGTATGAGCCGTGATGCCAGACTTTCCTGCGCTGAGAGTAAGTACTTTGACTGTCTTATAAGCAACATAGCTATCACCACTGTCACAACCATCTCTAAAAGACAGTGACCAGATCTTCAACGCGTCGTGCTCTGGTCCTGGTGTTGCACGGTCAGCCCTCTCAGTCCGTGCTCATTGGATTGGTAACTTGGGCAGTTTGCTTGCTTGTACTGCTGGCTCTGCCTCTGCAGCCCTCTGAGTCAGGAGGAGACATCTATGCCTTGGACGAGCTTACAGCTATCAGGGAAGTGGCTGTTCACAGACATCCATGCTGTGATGCTGTGTTGGCAGTGAGGTAGGGTTTTTTTTGATTTGCTTTTTTTTTTTAGGATCACAATTCTAGAACTGTTTTTCTCAGTCCCATAAAATTTTTCTTTTAGGTTAATTTCTTATTGGAGATACCTCTTTCCCATTCAAAAATTACTATCTACTTATGATATGTGCAGCAAAAAATAGAGCTTATTTTCACTTTGTTGTCACCGTGATTCCAAAACAAGCTTTTCCAGTTGTAAGTCTCTGAATATTAATCTTTATAATATTTTAAATGAGAAACAAGCTTATGGTTGGAAATTTTCCTCCAAGGATTGATCTATAAATCATGATAATGAATAAAATAATTTTATTTAGCTAATTGTTATCCTGTTGTAAGTCATAATTAAAATTTAGTTTCCTACCAGCAATTACTTCTCAGAACTCATGTTTTATTCAATCTGTAAATCTACCATGTCATTCATAGCGCTGTTATACCTGTGACATTGTAATGGCAAGAGTGAAAATCAAATCAACATTCTGCTGTCAGAAAAAGAGCAGTAGATGTCAAAGTAATGAATATAGAGTGGGCATATATGCAAATGGCCTAGGAATGTGAAGAAGTTCTTGGCATTTCTCATTTTAAGCATTGATCAAGCTAAATTTCATCATGTGAAAGAAGCTTGTGTGGCTCATCTGCCCTGGCTGTAACTTCACAAGGAATGATTTAAGAAGGATTTCATATTCTTGCTAAAAAATAGGTAATGATTAATAGATGTCTAGCCTGGCAAGAATAAATAAAGGACTGTGATGGCAGAAAGATTCCTTTCTATTAGATGATGTGGTGACTAGACTCACAAATAGGGTAAAGAACCTGGGAAGATGAAGCTTTTTGGCTCTACTCTATTGCTTGCAGCTGCCTGCTCAGAAGGAACTGGGTCAGATCTTGAACAGGGGGCATTTCTCCCAGAAGAGTGGGTTGGTGACCACCTGGTGCTCCCTAGAAAAACATTTGGTGACTTGAACTTGGTGGTGAGTCTGTAGGTCTCACTGAAGTGCTACTCCCTGATAATCTGTATTTCTGGGGGCAGACATGCCCTGTGCCATGGGCATGCCCCGCTGCCTGGAGCCAAAGATGTGTTGTAGTGCTGGAGGAACAGTGAGCATTGGGGGAAATATGCGCTCAAGTCTTCTACTGCACAAGGTCAGACACACAGGCGTGTACACCTAGACTGAGGTCCTGGGCAGTATTCCTAGGCTGAATATGGTTTGGGGTTTTTTTGTTTGTTCTGGAGTACTGAAAATATGTGTTTTTTCTGACTTTTCAAATACTTCCCTCACTGAGTTTTCTCTGATGTGATTTCCCAGAACGGTTTTTGTTGTATTTGTGCCTCATCTTTTTTGAAGCTGGTCATTGGAACTGTAAGGCGTACGTTTTGCTCGGAACAACTCAAGTGATTACGTATAAGAATGATATTTTGAGAGCAGTTTCAAAATATTCTGTCTTCTAAAATTCTGTATATGATATGCTGCAAAAAGTAATCATATGGACTGTGTCATTTGGTTTGATTCCACTGGAAACCACCTCTGCTTATTTGAGTAAAAACCCAACTTAGGTGTGCGATATTCTTAAGAAATCAGATAGGTAATCTGCAACAAGAGATGACACTATAGAAACAAACACTGAAGTGCAACAGAGGGAAAAGGATGAAGACACTTACATGAGCAAAAAATATGTTATGAAATGTCATAATATTGGTCTCTGAGGATGTCAAAAGATGGGATGAATCCCTTTTGTGCAACGAATACGTCGTCAGAGGCGTAAAACAGATGTAAGTATGTGCAGGAAAGATCTGGTTTATCTACAACACATTTGGGTTGAGAGGTTGTATACTTTGTATACCATAATTTCCTAGCCTTGGGGCCTTCAAACTATCACTGTCAATAAAAACTCTGAAACTGTGAATTATGGAAAAAAATGTTTGAAGGAAAATAGCAAAACTATATAATATTCGTATATGCATCTCTGCAAGGAAACAAATAAAATGAGAGTGAATGAAAGTAAGATATAAACATTAAAAAATTGTAGATAAAAACTATTTTCACTGCACTAGTCTAGGCCCTTGGATTTTTTAGAAGAAATATTAGGTCATCTATCTCAAATTAACGAGACTAGTGTCAGAGGACTTCCCAGATTATATGCTCTGTGACTTCTTTAAATAGAACTAGAAGAAAATCCAAATCTGTATTTATATTTGCATTATATTGATCAAGAAATCAGCAAAATATCCTTTGTAGTCTGAGCAATCTTCTCTGGATTGGAATGCAACAAATATTCTTGGGCATTTGCACCAAAGAGCTGGCTAGGAGGATTTGTTTGAGGCTGAGGAAGGAGACGGCAACAGAATACAGAGCATAACAGTAACATCAGACAAGGAACTAGAAGGGGGAAAGAGATAGATGAGAGGTTTTTTATTTTTTTTTAATTTTCATTTTCCAAGATGGCTTAAGTATTTCAAAAGCCTGTAAAAGAAGACTGTGTGAGATGAGATGACAAAGGTCTGGACAGCACTAAAGCACGACCTGCAAGGTGGGCAGCACCGGGAGTGCGGGTGAAATGGAAAATAACAGCAATGTACCAGGGAGAGGGGCAGGAGAAGTGAACAGAGGGAGGAAAGAGGCATCAAAAGTTGACTTTCCTACCCGTCGTGAATAGGTGAAGTCAGCTTTTGCCTGGGAGTGATAAATCTTGACCTGCTCAGTAGACAGAGCCTGAGCTGGTGTTGTTCATAGCAGTGCTTCTGCAACCTGTTCTTCTGGAGATTCATTCAAATTTACTTGCTCTCATTCTTTTCATTCAGTGCTGTCCTTAGATATCTCTCTCTGACATTAATTTTGGTACGGTAAGGATTTTAAATGGGAGCTGAAAAAAGACCCCAACATTTTTTGTAGATGAGAAAGTCTTCCATGAATCTAAATTAAAATCACTTAAACAAATGGATTCTCTAATTTCTGTAGCATTAATTCAAAGAAATCACAACACAGGGATTAGTATTCAGCAGACTTCTTATTTTATTATATAAAATAATTACCTTTTAAATAGTATCTAAATTAACATTTTAATATACCTCTGGGCTTACACATTTTAGAAGCAAAATATAACTCAGTACTTAATACAGAGGAACCCTATTTCCATTTCTACTGAATTAGTCTCCTGTATAAATCTGAATCATTTTCAGTGGAAGCAGCATTAATTCTTCTTTTCCAAGTAAGTCTTATACTATAACCAAAGACTGAACATTTTCAACAGAGGCCATTTATGAGTTGAAGAGCTTAATTTTTTTTATTTCTTGGTAAGGTATTTGTGGAAAAATAGTCTCTTAGGTTTCGTGTCTTTATATTTTACTATATTTCATCAGGGAAAAATATAAGACAATACATGCACCTCAATTCTATGGTGACTATTGCATATCAAAAGCCATGGATAACCAAAATTATATATAAAATTCATTTTTATCTGTTAGATTTTTTAATATCTGACTTTTTATATTAAACATAGATATGTGGTTTTTTTTAATACTTTCCCATAACTTTTTCAACAGTGCATCTTCTGATAATAAGTAAAGCTTTCCTCTTTTGTCATAGTGTTTATTTCATACTCAACTTTACGGCCTGCACTCTGCCCATGGGGAAATCCTGTGTAAGAGCACTCTCAAATAGCTTTTTCTTATTCCCTAAAGGTCTTCCATAAATGTTTCCTTGCTGATTTTCCATGTGTAAAATCCCATCTCTCTGAAATCCAAGGGAATTTCCTACTAATTCTAATAAGGCCCAGAAAACTCTCTGGTGCAGGTCTCTCTGTCTCAGTAGTAAAATGTTTCTCTATAGCCATGGAAATTGCAAAGTAGATGACCTTACTTCTACAGTAATCTAAAAGAGTTAAAAATAGTTATTGTCCTGTCTCCTGAAATGGTTGTTACTGTGATTCCAGATTTTGGAAGATCCCAGTATTAGTACTCTTTGTTTGCTCTTTAAAAGCAGGAGGCTGAAAATTGCCTCATTTCAAAGAATCTTGAAAAATGTTTGTATGGAGCAGAGAATGTTGCAAGGCACATTTATCTAAATTAAAGAGGCACGTGCATGTGCATGTGCATGGTGGGGAGAAGATATTAACTAATTTTCAGTATCAGGCTGCAAAACTTTGAGTTGCAAACTCAGCCATTGATGCTGGTAAGGAATTGTAGTGGATTTGTAAAATGCTCACTTGCAAGAAAACACAAAAATTGCAAAAAATATACAACTTTTTGTATTTGCAAAATGTGTAAAGCTTCAGAATTCTTGGCTCCAAAGTGGACATCATCTACTTAGTAAGTAAAACTACTTCAGAGGAGCTGTATTGATTTCAGAGTCACAAGTGCATATTGAGGAGGTTTATAAGAAACTTAAGCCTATCATTTGTCAGTGCAGGCAGATACAGCCCTATGAAAATAAGTGGCTTTATTTAGAAGAGAAAGAAAAATCCAACCTGATAAACCCAAACTAAGCACATTTTTTTAAGAGACGGGTATGAGATTAATTGTAGACGTCTTCAAATGTTGAGACAACTCATAGTGAAAAAAATATCTCTGAGGATTTTATGGGATTTTAACTCCTATTTAGAAGACCTTAGCTACTTAGTTCCCTCTCCTAAATTATTCTCATGCTCTTTTTGGTCAGAATTTTGCAGCATAACCATGGTATTTGTAGGCATAAACCCATGATAACTGGAGCTATTTGGTACATTCAGGCTGCTGTTGGTCTTTGTGGTGAAGTGATGAGAAACCAAAACAACTGCCTCTCATTAAGCCAAATCCTGACTTAATCTGGGGTAGTGGTAATCTCTTAAAACATTCAAGTATGGTAACAGCATTGATAATTTATTCAGAGGAGAGGAGGAGAAACAGAATGTTGTAGGAAGGGAAAAAATAGACAAATGAGAAATGAATGCTGGGGACTAACTACACAGGAGACTCACCTGGTCTGAGGGGTAAGAGAACGTAAAGAGTAACGAGGCTTAAAAGACTCTGGGGTTAGATTACAATAGTCAGCGCTCCTATACTCCTTATAACTAATTATTCTGTACTTTTCCCTGTCTATACATTTCTCCTGTACACATTAACAATTTAATATTCCTGGCCTGACAGGAAGCAGCTTTATTACAGTGCTCCTTGAGAACGAGCGTAACACATACAGCTGAATATATACTTCTCTCTCTCTGCAAGGAGAGTTGCTTCTTGAAAGAAAGGAAAGGAACTCTAATCTGCTATAATCTGATCCTTCCACTTCACGATGATGTGCCATGGAACTCTCTCATATCAATCTAAAAGTGATCTAGAACTGAAGTCAGAAAATAGAATATTAATACAGATAAAGTGGTAGAAGGGTTGTGTTTCCCATTCTCCCCTTTGTAAACTCTCATTTGTCTAAGTAATCCTAAAGCTTGACGGCTCTTCTATGCAATTTTTGTTCATCATTGCAGCAGTTACTTTGCCATTTGGAAAGCTAGGATGAATCCCAGTTCACATTTTATTTATTAAAATTGGCATATGCTGTGATAACTACCAAAAGGCAGCCTTGTGACCATCACATCCCAGAACAGGCTTAGTGACAGAGTTAGAAAAGCACCTCCTGTCGATTCAGAACTATGAGTCTGTTTGGTTTGACAGACACAGCTACAGTCTGGGGACTTGGATTATCACAGTGGAAGGCAGATCCCTGTACTGCTTTTGTACTGCTGGCTACAGAAACTATTGAAAACTAAATTCATTATCCCCGTAGGCCATCTAATCTCTAAACTTCCTTTGATCAACTCTGCTTTTTGAATCCTTTAAAATGTTACATGACTTGCTAGTCTTGAATACTTTTTTAGCCTTGAGTGACTCTCCTAGTTACCGTGTGGGTTTGTGCGTTGGTTTGAGAGGTGACAGACCTGACAGTTGCAGAAAGAAGAAAATGAGGTATCAGTACTTTGTAGTTCCCAATGTTTTTTGTGGCTGTGTCTGAAAACTCTCGGATGAAAAACTTTATGGAGAAAAACACTTCATCACTTTATAGGTGCATGATACCACAACTTATTCTAAGATGTTCTTATAATTTTAAAACAGTTCTGGGAATTTAATAGATATTAGAAAAAACACAAGTGCTTATTAGATGATAATACATCTACTTCTTTTCATGAGGCGGTATGATTATAAAACAAGGAATGGATATATGTTATTTTTATGTATATATCTACAGATTTTTTAAAAATAGTTTTACTTGTGGACCTATCTCTTCCCTATCTCATTATGTCTGGTTATAATATTATTTTCCACTTTAACTCTGACTTCAGAATATATTCTTATATAATTCAATCAGAACTGGTCTATTGATCATTGACAGTAAGCATCCCATTTTAGAGGCTTTAGAAACGATGTATCTATCTATCTATCAATCTACCTATCTATCTATACGTATAACCCCATCTAGTTTAGAAACTCCATGTGGAAATGAAGACAAGTTCAAAAAAATCTTCTCCTCTCCCCTCACCCCTCCCCCCCCAAAAAAGTGTTCATTGACAGTTGCCGGCTTATTTTTTGTCAAGGCAAAGGGGTTTATTTTAACTCTAAAAAAAAACATACATCGGGAGGTAAACTGTTTTTTTTCATTTGCTCCATTCTCTGCACTTGGGGAGAGGCAGATGCTTTGAGTGTTCATTTTGTAGCAATAGAGAAAAGGTAACTTCTGTCATCTATCTGGGATTCTGTAGGGATTCCAGAATGAATACTTGTAAAGACACTTTCTTTCTTTAAAGCAACAGATTTTGCAGTTCTCAGTCTCATCTAGCTAGTCAGTAAGACAGAAAGCAAAGTACTATGGAAATTCTCAGGGCTCTTCTACTTATTACTGTTAGAAGAAGAGAATGATTTTTTTTATAATTTGGGAGATCACACAAGTGACATTATAGCAAAGCCATCTCATTTGTAAATTAAGCATAGTGTGATGTGTGTGTATTCTAATTCTGACCCTTAACTTTTGTCATAGCATACCTGAAGGCAGCTCTTCTCCTAAGCAGGTTGGGAACTGGACTAACAAGCTATGCTCACCACAGTGAGTAAACAGGGATTCATGTTGTACAAAGGAACACTTTTACAAAAATCAGTCTTTTATTGTTGCCTTTCTGGAACATGTTCCAGGTGCATAAAATATCTTCAATGCAGGCCTTGAAAGCATCCACGGAGCTACAGTGTGCTTGAAAATATCTTTTTGTAGTACAACAAAGTACATTCGATATCCCTGATGATCCCTGAATATTAATACCAGTGTTGGGATCAGCAAGCATGATAAACATAAATGAATCTCTTCTACATTTTTTAACGCAGTGTAAGTCTCCACAGCACTTTATCTTTGAATTTCAGTTGCATTTCTTTCCCACCACATGTGTCAAACTCTTATTGCTGAAATAATTTGGCTTTCTCAGGCAGAAAACTATTCTGATTTGTACATAGCAGCACTTTTCTCCATAACAAACAAGATGTGACTAATTCCAGTAGAAATGTATTTAATGCAATGTGTTGAGCTCATTGAGTATTTTTAGTACTTTCCCATCAAAGGAAGATGAAGTACATTTTATAAGTCTATCTATTTCTTCAGAAGCCAATTTTTCATTTTTCTTCTTCCAGTTCTGGCTTGGCTTTTTCTGGCTGCTTTGATGGAGATCATGAGTCAGGACTCCTTTTCCCTGGAGAAATCAGAACTTCTCCTGTTTTCAAAAAAAAGTGGATGAATTAAATGTGGAATGTCCTGAAGCTACTAAATGTCCATATATCACAGAAATAAATGGAAACATTTCTTAAAAGGCAATTAGATGATGGCTAATGAGATAATTGTCAGAGGTCTGGCATAAAGGTGGAAGCTAGGGGAAGGCAGAGGATTTTGGTGAATTTCCAATCCTTTCTACTTATCTCTTCTTGGGTTGCTGTGAGAACTGAGAAAGTTCCTAGTCCTTCCTACATGATTTGGTGGCAGAAGCCCACAATGGCTGTTGCAGTGATAGAAAATTCAGCAGTTTTCATCTGGCTCTGGCTCCCAACCCTTTTTTGCAGCACAACTCCAATGAGCGTCTCCACTCATGGAGAACTCGCTGTGAGAGAGAAAGAAAGGAGCCAGAGCAATGAATGAAGAGTTTTTTCCCCACTTTCATCAAATCTTCTATAGTCAAATCGTTACTGCAAAAACTTTGCACAGAATATTCATCTCAGCTGCAATGGCATTGTATCTCATCCTCCCTATAACATTATTACTGTTCACAATTAGGGCCAGTTTCTGTCTCTTATCTCAAGTTTTGTAAGCGGAAGGGCCACTCTCTCTACAGTAACAAGGTTGAAATTGTGTAACAGAACCATCCGTGAGAGTACAAGATTTCCAGGGCACCCTAACACATTTCTGTTGGGCTGAAGTGTGCAGCATGGTAATTTTTTGTCTTGTCGTAAACTCCCTGTTTAAACTGTTCTGTTTACATCAGCAAAAGTACTGGGAGCAGGCATTTTTACAGACAAACCTGCACTTACTCTCATTGCAAATACTTTATTACATGAAAGCACATCTTAGCAAAGGTTCCAAACAAGAGGGAGGGAGGAACTTCTGAGAACTAACCAGGTAATTATTTCTAATCTCAATGCCAAACATACAGGAAAGCAAGAATGTTTTAGATGTTATATTTAGCTAATTGTAGGTGTTTTTAAAATGCAAAATCAAATTACGGACTCTACGTTATTTCCTAAGCCAAATCATGTTAGTTTCCTATTTTCTATATTACATTCATTGGATAAATATATTTTAAGGAAATAAATGGAAAAAAGACAATTAATTATTTCCTTATTGGGGCTAAACTGGGGCTTTGTAATTTCAAACCATTTTGGTGCTGATTACATTCATTATTTCTGGACTGGAGTAGCCAGGCTCCCTGCATGGTGGTAACCAAATATCCAAAAGATTTCAAGTTCACTATGTTTGTTTGGTTCCTATGTTGCCCTTTTGTTATTTCTGTTGCTCCTTCTCTATCTGGATAAATATTTGGGCCATTTAGAGAGGTAATTTGTACCATGAATATCCTATATGCCTAGACTGGATGTACACCTTCTACGTATTGATGTACTCCTAAAAGCAAAGCCATGTAATATATTTTACTAGACCACAAAATCACGGGGAGCTGCTCCAGCATTCCTTAAATGACAATCTCCAATAATTAAATACATTACCCAAACAAAATTTTGAGCAAGTGGCTCTTGCTTTGGAAACACATGCCATTGAGATGTTCATTTCAGTGTTTTTATAAAGCAGTTGTAGTGTTTTGTCATTATGCTGTTTAAGTGGTAGGATCACCAAAATATCAGTGTTGTTTGTACTTATTGGGTGAAGTTGTTTTGTTTTTATGATGGTCATTGTGAAGTAGATGTTCACTTAATTGGTCTGATTTAGTCTTTTCTTTACAATCATCTTCAGGATACAAATTTGCCTGATGAATCTTTGCCATTATATCAGAGACATGCAGAAACCCTGGTTAGATCAGCCAAAGCTGCAAAGTTCTCTGAAACATGGGTAAAGGCATCCAGCTGAGCTCTTCTATATTTTTCCATGCCTTGAAAAATGGATCCTCCAGAAGAGTGGAATGAGAATAGTACAGTGGCCTTCTCTTTCCTTGCAGAAAGTAAAAATAAGCATATTGTAAGCATAATTGTCTGGAATTAGCAAGACCACACAACTGCTGAAGTAATGAAATATTATCATTTTTGACTGAGTAGATACAAATCTAAAAGCCAAATATTTATTCAGTCCAGTATGTCAGTTTATGAAAGTACATTGATCTTTCACTTCTAAAAATGTTGATACATCTGTAAGCATTTTTTTTTTTTTTGCATAACTAACTTGACTAGATTTATGTGAAAGATCACAAATAAAAGGAAGAATCATCTTCATCGGTAACATTAACAGATAAATCAATCTGGAAGTCGTAAACATATTTCAGTGAGTAAAAGATATTCTGCACTATTGGAAATACTGTGGCACGACAAAGGGTCTGGCAAGGCAGCCAAAAGGGTTGCCAAAGTGTGAGTGTGGAGGATGAGATGTCTATTTGGTAGGATGATTAGAAATCACGTATGGGAAACGATACTGACTTGCCTTAATGTCTTGCCAAACCCACACTTTAGTGGCAATAACTATTTAAGGGGCAAAAATCAGTAAAGATGGTTTGTATTCTTTGTGCATTGCAAATATTGTTCTTCTTTTAATGCAGTGTCTCTTATGCTGTTTCTTTTCTGTAATGTGCTTGAGCCTTCCTCACTTTTTAAGAAAAATCATCCCTTTCCCTTCCCACCACCTTCATTTTTGGAATAAGGACTGTGTCTTATATTCCAGGACACTAATAATTTTGCACAGAAGGACTATTCCCCATATATCTGATTTTCTCCTTTCTCTCTCCCCAAGAAACATTGTTTTGAAAGACAAGAACTGGTTCTTTAGCAAGCTGTGAAGAGGATTTGATGACACAGTGATTTTGCATATCTTCTGAGAATGCTTTACTTAGAGTATTTTCTCCTGAAGGGCATGAAAAATCATGTGGAAAGCTAAGTTGGTAGCTAGAGGAAACCGCATAGCACTGATTCAAAACACTTCCCAGTTCCGTACCTACAGCATCTCAGTGATCCCAAAACTTACCTCAATGGTGTCCTCCCAAAGATGCTGCACTGACCCCAGCGTCTGGTGCAGGGACTGCTGGGAAATCCATGTTCCTGCCATAAAGCAGGGGCAAGGAGTGAAGAGGCTCTGTCAGCAGTATTTACACTATCAATCTGGTAACTGATTCTTTTCTCTGTGTCTCATTGTAGTAGATTTATTTCACCATTTGACATAACTTTCTGCAGGTGGTGCTAGCTAATAAAACGTCTGAACAGAGAGCTAAAAACATTTGACTTCTCATTAAACTGAAGTGTGAAGCAATGGGCATAAAGAGATACCGTGAATTTTTACTACTCTACGGTTTCTGTATCTACACAGTAAGACTGGCTAAACAGAGGAGTTTTCTGATTAATGTCAATACTACGCTACAATATTAAACCTACATGCAAGAATACTGTGGGAGATGGGAGGAAATATTAGGATGAGTCTTCTACCCAGGTCTTCCTCAAAAAAACAGGCCCAAGTGACCAAGGGGAGTGCAGGTTTCACAGTGTACTGACACTGCAACAAAACCTTGAGTTGTATTTGAAAGGGGAGGAAAAATATCATGGAGAGTGCTATAATGCACTGTTACTGTGTGGATCTCCTGCGGATTACGCTGCTTCAAAATGGGCAAGTACTTTGCAGCAGTACTTGGCAAAGGCAACTGACAGAAGGAATAGCCATCAAGAAATACAGTTATACTTAAGGACCTCAGAGCAACAGCTACTGTTCTCACACTGGCTAATTAACTCAATAGAAAGAAACAGAGATGAAGGTGGTCAGGAATAGCCAAACTCTTCACAAAACTGTTATCTCCGATTCTTTGCACAGGGCATTGCAGAAGAACTTTTCAGTTCAAGTCTACTTATCTAAAGCCATTACTGAAGCTGCTTTTTGAGGAAAAAATGGCATAAAGATAGTGCATCTGAGCAGGATGGAACTAGGAGGATGCAAGGAACTCTAGACACGGTATTGCTAACATCATGAGCAGGGTAATGGTTATATTTTTATCCTCCTTTGTTATGTTCTGGGGTTTTGTTTCATTGTTTTTTTGGGGGGTGGGTTGGCCCATAGGAGAGTGGTTTTAGTCTAACATTTATGTTCAGTAAAATGTGTTTGCTGTACTGAGAGCTGGGCTCAGGAATGGACCTCTGGCACAGCTGTGCCTAAAACTCCTTTTAGGGAACTGGCTCACTCAATGGCTGCTCGTGAGGATCTTCCCATACCACTGTAATGCTGAACAAAGGAGGCATATCAAGTAAAGTAGGTCCAGCAGGCATCCTCTTGTGCTGACATCTAGATACTTCTGGCAGCAATTGGAGATTTCAGGCTGAGCTGAGGACTGTGGCTGACCCTGAGTGGCCACTTGTGCTTTTTAGAGAGGCACAGCAGATGCTTTCTGCTGTCAGCTGGACTGCAGCAGTGCTGGCTGCCTACTGATTTCTCCAGTTCCTAGCACAGGCTTTGGTAATTGCTCTGAAATTGAATGAGTAGTTCCCAGTATCGCCTCATATCTCCCAGTGTTTAGGCACAGCACAGCTGAGCAGTCATTTCCTCATGCAGTATAGCTGGCCACATTTCCCCAGAAATATCATCCAGAGGGATCCCAAATGGAAAAAAAAGGCTTCTTCCTGCCTGAACAAGGAGGGGTAAATTTCAGCTTGAGAGCTATAGAGGAAACAAAAAAGCTAAGCAGCCTCATGAGACCATGGGAAGCAAACACAAGTTCAATGCAAGTATGAACTAAGTACAACCATTACAAAAATGTGTCAGTCTAGTAAACAGAAGCAAAACTTGATCCTATTTTCTTGCCATCAGCACCATCCAGAAATCACACTGTAGTGGCCAGAAATCAGTATTGGAATAATGGCTAGTAGGAAGGTGGTCTAGAACATACAGCAGTATGACTAAGCTCTCCTAACAGAAATAATGCATGTGGGCATCATAACTAATAGCAAATGCTGCACTGAGTTTCCGCAGACAAAATATCCAGCTGGGGCAAGGCCAGTTCGTCACTATAGCTAATAGACAAACCTACTCCCTGCAATAGCTTTCCCAGGCTTTCTTATTTTCCAGACTGTGCTGCTCTGTGATTCTATGGACCTGCCTGGACCTTTCCTGTCTAACACTCATTCACTACACAGACAGCTACCTGCACAGAAAACCTCAGAGTGTGCAATATTTCAAGTCTTCCACGCTCTGTAGTTAACGTGGGATTTCTCACATCTCAGACCGTAGCTTGATGAGATAGATGGAAACTTCCCAGACTCCCAGGTGTGGGGTCACAGTGTTAGCTGTCACAGCTGCCTACATTCTTCTATGACTGCAGTTTATGGATTTAGACAATGTGCACTATCTCTTAAAAAAAGAATTTGGCTCAGATTTCATTGCTTTTATATCTGAACAGGTGTTAGCTAAATTTGAGATTCACATCATGCTGGTATTAAAACCAACCAGGAAATAAAAAAACACTTTTGTAACTTCAGAGCAGCCCCAAACTGCAGAGTCCAGCTGCCCTTTAAACAAATGAGGTTAAAGCAGTCTTTCCACTGGGGCTATACAGTATATGCTAGGTTGGTGTCTTCATCCTCAAAGTCTTGAATATGTACCCTTGTCCCCTCTACATTTTTGCATATTTTCACAAGACAGCCAGTCACAAGGAGAGACCTAGAAGTGCATCTATGCCTGGCTGCCCATGCCTTGCCTTTCACTTTCTTTGTTCTGTCCTATGCTGGCCTCCCTGTGCTCTGATTTGTCCTGGGAGATTTATAACGCTATTTATCACCCAGCCCCATCTCTGTGATTCCCTTTCTCCTAGAAACACGTGGTAGGACACACAGCCCAGAGATGCAGTCTCTCCTAGGCTTTGGTACCAGCACATGCCAGGCACATGGTGACTTCTCACTCACCCATGGACACGTTACACTTTGTCAGAAGAGTAGCTTAGTATCACATTAACGAACACACTACTGCTGAAGTGTTAGATATTTTGCTACAGTTCCATTTATTTTTTAAGTATAAAAGCTTGTACTTGAGCCCAAGCAATTATTTATGCTTCTTAACTGAGCCTCTCTCAGGGATAGTTCTGCCTCAGTACTTTCTCCTCTTCTCACACTGTGTTACCTACGTGCCTGGGAAATGCGTCGTTGTAAGCTTCCCAATGTTTTAACTTTTTCCACTGAATACATTCTTTTTGAACATAACCAGAGCTTAAAGACAGCTGTTTATCTCCAAAACTTCAGGGACTGACACAGCCCTTAACAATTCCTGTTCTTTCCTGGGGTCTGTTACCTGAAACAGATGGTAGAGGGGAAGAGGAGCCCTGCAGAATAATTTCCCTGAGGAAAGCAATTGCTTTACTGACAGTTGGGCAAATGTCAATTTCTGATTCCTGAGACACTTCTATATTTAATAATAATAATAACAAAAATCTTGTTTGGAGCAACTACAGCTTCTCAAACTTCCCTGCAGAACAGCAGACAAAACTGCTCAGAATTCTTAAATCAGCTTTAGAATTTTAAAATCCTGTTTGAAATCGTCACAGATACTTTTACCTCTATATTCCCACACAGGGGAAAAAAATACGTAAAGCATGAATACTCATGCTAGGAACTGAAAAAATAAAAAAGCTTCTCTGATAGGTAACAAAGTCAGAAACATCATAATTTCATGCTGAATATGGAAAATATGGTTGAATAAACATGAGCTCTGCACTATACAACACAGCTCGTGGATATTCTTGGCCAAAATCTTTTCTTATCTGCACAACACTTCTGGAATATTTAGAAGAAATTGGAATGTTTCCACTTAATTTGAAAGATTTTTAGAAAACCTTTAGGAGGTTGGGATATAACATATCATATACTGTTACAAAAGCATTAACCTTCTCTAAAAATGATACCAAAATATACGTCTGACTGTATGTATCATACTGTATAAATCTAAAGCCATGCTGTATAAATGTAAGCTATCTAAAATGGCGTAAGATTGCCCCAGTGCACACAGCTCAGCATGTCAACCCAGGTCTAATTTATCTAGTAACTACTACTCACAAGCCCAGGTGTTTCCAGTGATCTCTGTGGGCTTCAAACTAGGACTCTAGCACAAACTTATCACTGCTAAAATTAATTCAGGGATGTTAATTCAGACATTTTGGCTTAATACTCGAGAAAAAGCTCAAAGGGTGTTTTGCTTCTGAGGGAATTTGATACTATATTTGACCCTGTTCCACTGTGGGAAGAGCTTTGTTACCAATTTCAGGACAAGCAGAATGTAGAATCACATACTTGGATGGGCTGCAGTGGTAGAATGAAATAAGAACTAGAAATTGTAAATGTTCTTCGTTCTTACACAAGGCAACGTTTTAAACCACTTTAAGAAGAAATGATAACCAAAATCAGTTTGTAAGAATAAAGTCTAAATGTCCTAACGTCATCTTCTTAGTGACTTCAGGAAGGAAAGTAATCCCAAGAAAGAAGAAGCACTCCCAGACAGTAAATTAACTATTGTACTGGAACAAGGACTAACCATAAATCAACAGAAACCAAGCCTTGAGTGTAGACAGTCTCTATCTAGGTTAGAGAAGGGTTCAACTCATAAAAACAAGAATCATTGACAAGAAAGAAAAGACAGACAAAGACAAGACAGCTCCTGAAACAAATGTAAATCAGATATTTGCTCTATCAGCAGTATAGGACAAGATCTTTACCCGCCACAGAAGCAATGCATCTAATCGTGCTGCATGGCAGCAGTAACTGCAGTCCACGTCAATTTACTTAAACTAATATTCACCTTCAAAGTGCAGTGTGTCCCTTCAGTGTCACAGTTGCTGAGCAAAGGCAACATTAAATTTCATGAAGTACTTTATTCCCAGGCAATCCAGCAGATTAATGTTTAATGGAGATATATATTTTTTTAATAAACAGTATTTCTCAGCAATACAACTTCTCTGATTCAGCTTCATCTTAAATGTTTTATTTTAATATTAACAAAGTGGAAAGCAATGAATTATACTGAACTTTTCACCATGGTCTTTATTACAGCAAAAATTTCAAGGCCAAGAACCAAAGGAATGGGTTGGTTTGAGCAACTTTGCTCTTTCCTCACTAGCAGCTTAAAAATCTTGCCCTACCTTTTATCCTCCCCTTTCTACTGTCTAGCACTTCCGATCTTTTCCCTTGTACCCAAATTCTTTACATCACTGTCTCATTCCTCCAGGCTCCCTAGGACTGGTGGGCTGTGCAGGAAAGAACCACGCCACCCTCCAGTTTCTTGGTGATCGGATTCACAGTGCTTGAGAAGCCTGATTCTTCTCATTGCTCCTCTTTCCAATCCGAGGGGAAAAGCTTATGTGATAAAACTATAAATGATCATAGCGAAAGATAAGTGACCTTACAGAACAAATTCTGGCTTTTCTGCAAGCTTCAGAGCCTCATGCATCCCTGCAGCCGATAGTTTCCGGTTGATATTCCTATATCTGCATTGCAGGAGGTTGCGGTAAGTTGTCCTCAGGTCCCGATTGAAGAAGGCATATATAAAAGGGTTAATGAGGGAGTTTGCATAACCCAACCATAAAAAGGTTCTCTCGACCCACAGTGGGATGCAGCTGCACGCTGTACCACAGATGAAGGGCCTGGCAGTTGAGAGGAGGAAAAAAGGCAGCCAGCACACAGTGAAAGCCCCGACAATAATCCCAAGCGTAGTGGCAGCTTTCTGCTCTCTCTTAAAAATGGAAATGTTTTTCTTGTCATTCTTCAGGAGTCGTGAAAAATTAGTACATTCTTCAGATTCCTTGTGCAGTTTTATGGCTCCATTCATAGAAATCCCTTCCATTTCTTCCAGCCGGGGAAAACCAGCAAACTTGTGTTTAGCAGCGCTCCTCTTGGCAGCCTTGTAAATCTGATAATACATGAAAAGCATCACTGACATTGGGATATAAAATGCAACTGCCGTGGAGTAAATCGTGTAGCCGAAGTCTTGGCTGATCAAACAGACCTTTTCATCGTTCACGTTTTGGGCCCAACCAAAGAGCGGGGGTATGGTGATAGAGGCAGATAAGAGCCATACGCACAGGATCATTTTGGCCATACACTTCCCGTTCTGCCTCACAGGATATGTGAGCGGCCTCGTTATTCCCAGGTACCTAGAATGACAACGTGGAGTTATTACGCAATGCAGCGATTAAATGCTAAAAGTTATTTCACACAGTCTTCCATAACACCTTTGGCTAAGGTTTTTATGTTACATTTTTCAATGCACATATTTCAAATTTGTGAGTTCATATACATATTTCACTTTAAGATTTATAGTGCTGGTATTCTGCATAAAAGCTCTTATTTATGTCTTATATAGAGGGAAATCTCTAGCTGCAAGGGAATGGGATTTTAGTGCATTTGTACAATACTCATACAGATAATTTTTCTTTTATTTTTTTTTAAGGAAATTCTGAAACCCAAGTTTATTTGGCTAATTTATGAAATAAATGGCTTACAGGAGAGTGCTTGGTACACAAAGTAGATAGTATATTTTTTTTGAGTGAATGCTTAAGTTAAAATAAACATGTATTCATTTTAACCTTCATTTATTTTATGCATGGATCAGTTGTGAAGATGTCTACCTCTAAACTGATCTTACCTTCATGTTTCAGGCAGGAACTACAAACTGTAAACTTATGCCAAGAATAGGTTATTTCAATACTACAGTAAATCTTTTTACCATCACTTAATTAGAAATAACATCTATTTAACATTCTAACTTTTACTGAACAGGATAACAATTTACTACAGTGCTGATTCAGGAAGACCTGGGGAAAAAAGTTGTTTTACGAGAAGCTAAGTTTAGAATGGTAAAAAATTGTAAACAGATAAGAAACATGTTTATAGTGTGTCAAGTTTCCATAGAAAAATGTGAAGTCTGCTGACTACTACATTCCCTAGGCTGTGAGAGCTTAAACCACATATTTTTTTCTAGTAAAACATTTCTCACCAGTGCCTTATGTAGCTGGATAACAATATCCTAAGCCTATTTACTATCAACTACAGAAGATATATTTATGTCCTCTCTAACAATGGGATCTTTCTCTTATATGGAATTGGACGCTTCCTTGTTTTTTTCTTTTCTCCTTCCTTCCCCCTAACATTTATACTTGGAAATTTGGTTTCTGCTTTGCTGGAACTTGCCAACGATTCCCATAAACTTCTCTCATTATTCTTTTTCCTCCTCCTCCCCAAAAAGGAAGAATTTTGATGAAAATCTATGTGATTCACTTCACTTATCATAAAATAAATGTTTCACATGGTTTTCATTTCAAGAGGTACCAGTGTTTAGTTACACAGTGAAGGTTTTGGAAGGTTACAAACAAGAAACGTAATGATGAGAGTATAAATGTTTTTTCAGAGCGTTTTTTCCTCTCTATTCACCTAGAAAATCAAAATATGAGTATTTCCCTAGCTCTGCAGAATGCTGCATTGTTGATTTTACTGCAATGCAGTAAATTATGGCCAGTGCTGCTGCTTTATACAAGGACCTAGGTATGTTACAGTTTTGGAAGTAAAAGGATGTTTCATTTCATGATCTGTTTTGATGAGTAATAACATGCACTCTTGACGTCACTGATGTTTACATTACTGACATGACAAGTTTTATATAAAGAAGAGAACTAACTTAATGTGTCCTATTCTTGACAGCACACACAAGCAAGTTCCAGCAGCCCAGTATTGTGCCAGCAAAGATGTGCCCAGTGGTGTTGTGAGCTAGGAGTATTAAAATTGGCTGGAATTGAAGCAGTAGGCTTTATGAACATTGATCGTGGTATTAAAAAAGATTGTTTCTTGTTCACATCTCCATCAGCATTAGAACACAGCCATCACTCCAGTGCCAGTGGCCTTGGGTGTTCTGTAGGTGCCATGGAGTGTTCTGCTTTTCACAATCATGGCCAAAACTCCGTGCACTGCTAAGGAGGTAGACTTGTCTAAGGTAGTCCGAGATAGAGGCGAGTGGAGTTAACTGGGCAAAGTTCTGGAGTTCATCTATCTAAGGGCTAGACCCTTCTAACTGCAGCACTAGCAGGAGCCTTTCTGGGACGGCACTGGCACACCCTTCACATTTGTCTGAGCACTGAGCACTGTCTCTTACAGTGCAGTGCTTAAAAAAAATCTTTAACAGTTGATCCACCTTCCCGAGGTATGTATTTTTCTAGCTATTATATGATTGGTCATTAAAAATAACATGATTACGAGGTGAATTTTGTTACGTAGCTAAAATAGTTAAAGTGGATTTCTGTAAAAATCAGATCTGTAGGCTGCACACACTAAATGCCTACTGATGTGTTCTGATGCATCAGAACATAACAAAAAGAATTCATGAAAGCAGAAGTATACTGAAAAGAATTAAAATGCATTAGTTTTGCCCTGGCACCACTTTTTTCTGGAAGCTATCTGAGCTTCAAAAATGCTATTTGAAATTAAAATACAATAATTAACATAAAAATACATCAGCATCCTTACTGTCTTATGCATTTTGCTAAATGTAATATGATAGGAAAAAAAGTCAGCAGGCATAAGTGAAGGAACTTTATCTTTTCATCTCTATATGAAATCCATTACCCTTGAAAACTTGCAACTTCACAATAATGTAAATCACTTCTGCTGTCTAATACACGAGAGAGTGTCCAAGACTTAATACATTCATGAGCTTCAAAAGTATTGCGTCTAATGCTTTGCAAAAATACACTTTTTAATGCTTAATCTTTAATTACTACCTTCCAAAAATCACTACAGGTGAATCAGCCGAACTTACTGTATCTTTCCATAAATATGTAACACCTTGAGGCATTACTGCTGGGAAAGAAGAAAGTCAAATTCCCCCAAAAGCCCATTTTGTGTAACTCAGCCATCCACACAAGAAAGAATCATCTTGGACAACCTGTTGCTGGTATCTAGTGGATACAGTGACAGAAAGACCACAGGAACTTTTCTTGTACTACATCGCACAGAAGAGAGTTCCATGCACAAATGGCTCAGAGTAAGAGCAGACCACATAGACCCAACAGAAGGCAAATAGTAAGGGGCAGAGTAAATTTCTTCTTAAATGAATGAGCACATCCCGAGTTCTGGGCTAATTTCTTTCTTTTATTTCTTCAGCCTCTCCTCTTCCCTATTGGAGGATCAGAAACTGCCTCCTGTGCTGCAGTCCTATTCAGGTGGGAGGAGTGCCCAGCCCAGGAGGAATGGTCATTGCTTGCCACCCCCAGTTTGTGGTTCTGCTCAAGTATAGGTGCAGAGCTCCTTCCTCCTTGGAGAGCTGCCATCAACTGTTGTGAACAATCACCGCTTGCCAAATTTACCCACTGAATACCAACAGTGGAATAGGTAAATGAGTAAGTCCTTTTTTCCTGAGAGCAGTTTGTAGGGTTTGGGGGTGGTTGGTTTTTTTGTTGTTGTTTCTTGTTGTTGTTGTTTCTTTCTGGCTTTTTTGATGTCAATGTATTACAGCAATGCATTAGAACGGTTTTTATCCCACAGGGCTTAAGCAGACTCCATTGTCATTTGAGCTGCAGATCACACAGCTGTTTCTTATTAGTGTGCTCAATATCTCAAAAGCAAGTGTTAGGCTGTAACATAAACAGAGGGCAGAGAGCGTATCACAGAAGGAACAGAAAACCACAGATCCTGGTTTCCATTTCTGGCTCATCATTTTACCTTCGTATTTCTTCTTCCCATTCATTCTCTTCAGAGCTATTTCCTTGTTGTGATGACTGACTTACGTTACTGCTGGCACAATGATTATCAGACCAAAAACTGAATGGCCGCTGTGTACCAATTAATGTTGCTGTCACCTCTCTAACCTAGGAAACTGTGAAAAGAAGTTTGCTTTACCTGCTGTCAACGGTTTACGGGCGTTCGGCCCGGTTCCGTGACAAAGGGGATGGGGGATCCACGGGCCCACGCCCCGGGAAAAGGGAAAAGGGGAAAAGGGTAAGGAGATGGCCCTGAGAGCAAAGAACAGCAGCAACAATCTGAGGAGAAACAAACTAATTTATTAAATAAGATATTGGAATGCAAAACAACACACTATTATACAATATAATTACAATTTAAACTGATAAATCCAATACAGAGAGAGAGAATGTCCCAAAATCAAGGTAGGCCTTACTCTACTACCGACGATAAGATGGCTGGAGAGCGAGGTGCTGCCAAGACGAGAGACAGGTGGAAAAAAAGGGACTAGGTCTCGTGATCTGCAAGTTTTTATACTGTGAGCTTTTATCTTTTCCCTCCAGCTGGGAAATGGTAACAGAGGAGAAAAGTACCGTGGGGAATGTAGTAGACCTTCTCTTCTGAGAACCAGGTATATCCACTACATGATGTTATGATGTGGAATATCAATAACTGAAAATCACAAAACCATGACACCTGCACTACTGTGAAGAGAGTTCACATAGGCATCTCCTCATTACCAGAAAACTTTTCAGAGAGATCTTTCCTGTAATCTGCATGTGAATTAATCTCCATTTGTGACTGAAGTGATTAGCAATTCTATAGACCTAGAAGATACCAATTCTTTCTCCAAGAATAAAAAGCAGTGCCAGGCATGGTAGCATTCCAGGTTAACCAAGCATGACATTCACCTTTTGTGGCTTGAATCCAGTGTTTGGTTTTCTTTATTTCAGCAATAGAAAATCCATTTCCTTTCCTTTGTTCCCACCTGAGAAAGCTAAATACATCTGTTATATTTAGGCTGTAAAATGGTGAATTGTTCATAGCTACAGGGAAACCTTCCCCCAACCTTCTGAAATACCTAGAAGGAAAACTGAGACTTAATAACTATATCAACATCAGCCAGATAAAGAAAACAGGAATAGGATGGTCCAATTTAACTCTGTTATTTGGCTGTGAGAGGACAGTGAAAGAATAGCAGAAAATGTAACAGCTGAGAGCATTAAAACTGTCTTAAAGCCTCCAGTGCATCCCAATAAAAAATTGAATGGACCGCGACATGGAGATCACTTACGCTTTTTCTGAAGAACACCTTGTAATTCTTTTGTCTCTAGTCTCTGTATGCTTTATAGAGAGATGGAATGCCATTTTAATTGGTGCACAATGTTTTCTAAGAATTTCTCTGGCTGGCTTAGTCACTGTCACTGACCCGATCTATCAGACCGCTCCAGAATCAGCTTAGCACCTGTCACTGTCTGACCTTGCTTTTATGAAGCAGATTGGATTACTATGGAACACAACTGGAAAAGCCATAGTGGAAATTATATAGATGCATATTGCAGCTATTTCTTTTGAGAATCCCTGTATATTGTTCTGTTATCTCTTACTATTGGAATTGGAGTTGAGCTTAATGCAAAGTTCTCTCTGTTCTTCCTAATTTTTTAAGAGTCATAAAACTGTTTTGTTCTTTTTTTACAGGCACAAAAATGCTTGTCTGCTTTTGTGCTCTTTTTTTCCAGTCCAGTGGCTTTCCAGCTTCAATCCATCGCTCCTCGAATTTGCTTCTTTGCCAGCCCACAGCTAGGCAGCCCTGTCTAAAGATTCACCTGCAATAATAACTTATTCTGAAGAACGAAACAAATCTACTACTCTTTCTGTACTGTCTGTGATTCTCTCATGATCTTCCATAATTCTTCCCTTTGATTCAGTGTAACATTAAGAGATAGCAAGAATAGGAGCACAATGTCATTTCTGAAAGCGTTCAGAAACATCCCTTGAATACTGATCTACCTGGAATTACTATTTTTGCTTATGTTTTGATACATTAGATGGCAACTTAATAATAAATACAAGAAGCTGAAACAATAATAAAACGTATTATTTCTGTTACAGCTGTGTCATACCCCACAACAAGAATTGTCTTCTTTTTATTGTGTGCACTCTAAATAGGAGAAGCTTTGTCTCAGAGAACTGCATTTAAATAAGATATACAAACTGATAAGGAAAATATTATTCTCACCACGTATTGAAGTAACTGAGATGGAAGCAAACAGGCAAAAACATAAAAACACTTAAGTGGTGAGACACGAGCATTAAAGTGCATGACTGTGGCATTACAATGTGAAAAGTGACCTTGCTAATTTTCGTATGACATTACTGGTATCTGTCTTTCTGCATAATCTCTTCAAGATAACCACCAGTTTATTGCTCAGGAAGAGGAATATATTTCAGAGGCAGTAACATAAATACTTTTCTCCTTCCCAGAAGCGAATAAAGTTACTGATTTAATTGCATGTATGACAGCCCACAGGATATGTATTTAAAACCTAAACATAAATATCTGCAATATCAGAGTGAGACAACAACTAACAAAACCAAACCTTAATCGAGGGGGAAAAAAAGATGATGTTTAACTACTGTGCTCCACCTAGCTAGACTTTGTATATTTTCCATGGAATTAGTATGTAGCTATAAAAAATCAGCACAGACACCAAATTCTGCTTCTTAATTGCATTTCCTAGAAATGGATAAGGCTCTAATTTCTCCTCCTTAGTACATGTTGAATGCTATAACATGATCATAAGAAAGATCTTAAATGTATGTTTCTGTACCTGTAATGTTAGATGGTTACTTATTCCAACTTTATTGTTATTATTGAAATATTGATGCTTAAATTTTGATGCCTGGAAGAATTAGAATGAAATATTTGTTATGCTTTCAGCAAAAAAAAAACATTTTCTATTATTCCTTTCCTTGCTTTCAATTAACTACATTTCCTATAAATAAACTCTCTTTACAAAAGGAAGACATTTGTTCCCAGTGTTGGAGTGGGTACTTGCTAAATGTGGTACTGTACTGCTATTGTTCACAGTACATGTTCTGATGTGATTTTTCTTTTTCTCAAAAATAATTGCTTATTTCTGATGGAACTCAAGAAATGTACGCTTTCCTGGTAGTGGGGGAAGATTAAGTCAATCAAAACTAAACATCTGTTCATTCTAAAAGGATATAATTTGCATAGTAGATTATGTTCTCTTCTCTTACATTTTTCCAGTTTTCCTGTACTTTCATGGACTTTCTTCTTTATTTACTTTAGTTCATTTTCATTCTTTTATTTCACTGATTCTATTTTTATTTCTCTTTCTTTCTCTGCCTCATCTCCATTTCTCTCTTATCTCTGTATATTTCCCTCTTAATTTTCCCCTGCTCATTTAGAATTTCTGTTCCACAGATGGGGGGGATGTGTCTGCCTTCATTCTAACAATTGTGCAACAGCTGTATTTCCAGAAAGAGATCTGCAGTGTCTTTTTGTTTCGTATCTTAGTCACAATTTCTGAAACTATATTCCTCTTTTCTCTTAGGTCTCAGCAAATTTCTTGCAGCTGACCTTACCCTTTGCCTTTCATTTTCCCTCTGCATGGTCATCACAGTATTTGTCACCAGTCACTGCCTTGTTCTTAGCTACCTGACAAACCCTTTAGCAGCCTTTGGTTTTCCCCTGCTAATGATATGCTGGATGGAAGAAAAGATCCAAACATGATGTTTATATTTCAACACTGCCTAAATGTTAGACAACACATCAACACATACTTTCTGACCAATATTATGCAACTGCCCAAATAAATACTTTATATTATAGACTAAACACTCTTAAGGGATAAAGTGTTTTCAGAAAATATTCTTGTTTAACATAGTATGTGTATACTTTCCTTTCTTATATCTTCAGTAATGATGAAAAGAAAGGAGTTGAGAAGGGAAATGGATTTCAGTTCACTGCATCCTGCACCAGCCTCCTAGAATATAAATTCATTTGAAAACTGAAGAGTATTGGCAAAGAATTATTTCTAATGAAGTGGTACACAGTAATGGAAGACTTCCCATTTGTAACTTTTCAAAGCATCTCAACTGTCTTTGTGGGTTTCTTCATCTAAGGTCTCCTGCATACATGCGTGGTTTGCTTACTGACTGTAGTAGGATTAATTATATAGACAGCTAAACATTGGTTCTCACCCCACTGCTTGATAAATAATCTCTAGCCCTTCAAAAACTCTAAAACTGGGCATGCCACACATGGGTAGAAACCATTTTTCTCCATGCTGTTTGACCATTTGCAAGGTTGAGGGGAAAAAAATAATAATTTCACGCTTTTCTAAAAGAAACACTATAAACGTGTCATAGGGGAGACTGCACACTTCTGACCTTTCACCCTCTCAGAGATCTGCAAGTTCCCTTTTCGTAATATTGTTGTCGGTTTTTCTCCAGTGAGAAGGAGCACGCAATATTGGAAGGAGAAGTGAGAAAAGGGATAAAGGGCTTTTCCTAAATTGCTCTTCCCTCCCAGAAGTGAGAAAGTGTATAATCAGAATACATGATTAAGTACAGTTTACAACATACCTTGCAGATATTTCAGGAATATTCCTCTCAGAAATGTTCCTTGGGTTTTTTAAGCAATTCCTTGCTTCACTGAAAACTCTTCAGGCACTTCATCACAGCATACATGCAAAGTGCTTCACAGGCCCAGACAGCCAGGCTCTGGTACACTCTTACAGCTTTACACACTATGCTATGATTTATGCTGTTTGATAAATTATTCTTCACTCAAGGAAGAAAAACAAAACAAAACAAAAACTTCTACAAAATGGCTGTTTTCTACTGTATTCAATTTGTATCAGAAGACACTATTTCGTTTAAAATTCATATTTCTGTTTACCCCAGTTTTAGTGCCTTTTTATTGCTCAGAAGTATTTTAGAAGATTAGAAACAAATGCAGTGCAGCTTGCTATGTCAACTGTCAGATCTGAGTATCTAATCATACGTAGACCTATGAGTCTATGTGACTATTTGTTCTTCATGTGCATGATGAGGTATCCCATTAAGTTATCACAGGATGCCTGGACCCTTTTTGTGAGGACAAAGAAGATATTTTAGCCCTCAGATGCTATCTGAGGAGACTAGAAGTAAGGAAAGCTTTATCCTGGAGAAGAATTTAAGGGAAAACACACTCATTTGTTCTGATTTGTAACTGATATGCCATGGTTGAAGGTAGCAGCTCTGGCAGCAAGTTTGAGGAGCAGCAGCAAAGATGTTGATCGTGAATGCGTGTGATTCAAAAGCCACTGAAGAGGGATGAGGCTTGACTTGAAGTGTCACTGAATGGCTACATGGAACTCAAGAGGCAGAAAAGGTAGGCATGTGCTGGGCTTTACCTATGGTTTGTTCTCCTCTTACCAGTCTAGAGAACTGGAAAAAGCAAGTGATGGGATGAAGGACTGGACCACTGGCTGGTGGTAAGAGACTGGCAGAGAAATGTTGTGGTTCCATTCTTTCTTTGCTGTAATAAAGAAATTAGGGAGGAATGCTTTAGCACTGGAAGTCATCCTTATGATGGCCTTCCTCAGGAGTTAAATCTCACGTTCTGATCCTTATTCCCAAGCATTTCTATCTCTTGCACAATAAGCTTCGCTATTCTTGCAATTACATAGTCTGCCAGAAGACGGGAATTAACCACTATCTTTTACTGAATGCCTACACGATTATAGGATCTAAAGCTTTAGATGATCTATTCGCTCATTGGTCTTAGCCACTTATAGGACTGAAGGTAAGGTTCAAGCTCCTGAACTTAATTTGATCCTATGGGCAGACCAGTATTGAAAAACATGAGTTGGATGTCAGCAGGCTAACAGAAGTTGCCCAGCTGACAGGCAGAAATGCTGTACAGTAGAGACTGGGAATAGTTGCTGATAGGAAAAGTTATATTTGCTGCTTTGCACTTGTAAAGAGAGAGAGGGAGAGTAACTCGAAGCTCCAGCTGAGATGCGATGCCTACTTTGTTATACAGAGGCAGTTCCTGAGCAAAAGATCATAGAGGAATTAAAAGAATAACTTTTGCAGATTACGAACTGAAAAAGGTACCAAATCCATAATTTCCTCTTTAAGGATTCAGGCATTTGACTCCTAACCCTCATGCCCAGCGCAATCATCAAAGCCAGTGAAGATTTCAGGTTCTTGCCAGAGTTTATTCTACATCGACCATTATTTTCCCCTTCTTTACTGCCTTCAGAAAAGATTTTATTTCTCAAACTCACAACATATTAATGGAACACACATCTCCTTCCCTCCTATATCCTGGCTGGCGTTGTCCTGTGGCAAAGATGAGTGCTCATGACTCCTGGCCAGCTTGCTGGCTTCAGTCAGGACATAGGAGATGTGCCAGGAGACAACCACCAGACGTGCCTCAGGTCTGGGGCTCTCCTGCACTGTGCAAGCATTCACATAGTCTGTAATGAAAATGTCAGCGTGTTTTCTCTCGGTTCTATACTCTAACACACAAACACCAATACAAACATACCTTAAGTGAGCAATGAAGCATGCTGATGTCCACAGTGTCTGTGACACATTTTGGCCAATGTGTCACTTTACATGTCCTCCCATAAATATCCAGGAACATGCGTACACAAACACACATACTGGATGACTCCTTTGTGTGTGGTAGCAAGGTGGGTCCCAAGATGTGCGTGCGACAGAAAAGTGAAAAGCCCAGCAAGGCGTAGGAGGGCCTCCAGACAAGGTACTGAAGGGCCTCTGGTCACCACATGGAACGGTGCCTACGTGGATGCAGCTGATGCAGCCTGGAGAGTTCCTCAGGATTAGTGGTGTAGGTGGGATGCCAGGCCATTAAATTGTTCTCAAGAACAAGGGTTTTTTTTTTTGCTTGATGTAAGCTAGCAGGTACCTTTAGCAAAAATGTGTGGGGTTTTGGTTTCTGAGATATGAAAGCTGTCTTTTTTTTTAAAAAAAAAAACCCTGTTAGACACTCATAATGTAAAAATGGCTAAGGTGATTTTCTCCAGCTTCACTGCGTGAGTCACGCTTGGGTTGACACTAAACATCAGCTTAAAAGGAATTATTTTGAAAGTTATAATGGTGTTTCAAAATGAAAGCCTCCTACAATTCGAACTAGAAAATCATGACTGATCTCTTCAGTACAATTAAATGAAGCATTTCAGAAACTTCTATAGTATAAGTGAGCGATGAATTAAATGAAAAATTACAGTCCATTGAACTGATAATATCACTGTATTAAAACAAAGTATCTTCAGGGAGTAGCTGTATTTAAATATGCTGATATTTATGTCCCCTCTTTTCCTTCCTTGAATACAAACAATTTAAACATAATTTCCTAGACAAAGCACTTAAGGAACAACCCCTTCCAGCACAATTCTTCCCTCCTCCTCCTCTTTCTTTCTCTTCCTGTCTCTATAGAGACAAATTCCTGTCTCTTTAGGGACAGGAAAAATGCTGGAAGGATATGGTCCAAATAATCCTCTTTGCTTCTTCTGAAAATTGACAATTATTTGGGTCGGGTACATAAAAATTGTGAACTAAATTTTTGCCAAAGCTCAGAAGGGAAGAAAAACACGGTACATCAATAGATCCTGTTAGCATATGCAGGAAAATAAAAGTGCACAAAGCATCTTTTGCAGTGGCTGTATTAGTGTCTGGGTTTCTCTATAATATCTGCTGTGGAAATGTCAGCCACATTTATCTACTGTTCCTAGAAAGTGAGCACCATGAGTTTTAATGGTGCTCCTTTCTGGAAATGTACTTTTTAAATATTGTCATTATCTTTCAATGTAAAACAAACTTTTCACTAATGTCACCCTCTTACAAAGCAACCCTCAATGCACATTGGTCTAAAAGCAAGATGGAAACTCAAAAACCGAATAAAAGAGGGAAATGGCTACTTTGGGACTGCAATGGAGGTAACAAAACTGCAAAAGTATCTAAGTAACTCAGTTTCATAAAACCATCTGAGATGAAAAAGACACTGTATCTCCTCAAGCATAAATGTATTCCGTCTAACTTAGATCAGTGATGCTCCACTTGTGGACAGCAGCGTGCAAAGCCTGCTTACAAGGCTGAGACAATTAAAAAAGAAAAAGAAAAACAAAAAAAAACCCACAAACATGAGATAAGGAGTTTGTGATAAATTTCCAGATTAGAGGCAACTCAGTTGTCCCAGGTCAAGACACTAGAGTAATAAGCTGCCTCTGCTTATGAAGTCACTTACTCACAGGATTCTATCCAACGGTGCTGTGTGAAGAACAAGAGCCATACTGTGTTGCATGATCACAGTTCTTTTAAAAGGCCCTTTTACAGTCCAGAATTTAGATCTGTAAGTTTATGCTAAAGCAGAAAATAGGTACAGCTCATGATAGACCATCTCCTCTTCCAGTGTTTAATGACAGCAGGATTTTGAGATTATCAAGGACCCTCTCCTCTCTGTTCATTTTACAGATGCTACAACACATGTGGAAGTGGTGAAATAAGTGGGAATGGCAGAAGGAAGACCTTCTTCTCACCTGTTGGTGAGTACATCTTCCCATTGCTTATATCAGCAGTAGATTGGCAAATCTAAGGTTCTTCTGAGATGTGGTGGCATCAGCTGTGTGTGGATAAAGACCAAAACAGCCAAGGTGCGTTGCTGCACCTACAGTTTCCAATAATCTCAGCTCTCATTTGCCAGGCTAACATCTTCAAACAGGTACTTGAATTTAGGAGCAGAACTTTGTTGTCAGTGTGGGATGAATCACCACAGCTGAGCCTATAGAGATCTCAGGGAGCTCACCAAGATCTGCAGACATTTGTGTTACCTGATGACGTGCTCCCTTCATTTCACCACCTAGGCAGCAGTGCAGAGGCTTAATGTCAAGTACCAGGCTTTAGAAATGTTAAGCCTCCTTTTATATTGTTTAATTTACAGGCAAACAGCCCACCACACCATCTTAATTTGGATTATTTTTGGAAAAAAGAGAAGTTTGTTTTCTGCTAATGATCAGACTCATTTAGCAAAAATAGCTTTTTAATATAGGACAATCGACTCTTGAGAGACTACAATTAGCATTGTTGATAAAACTGCTTGTGCTGCAAAGTGAGTCTCCAGATGCATACACTTAAGGTAAAAGGGAAACTGAAGTACAAGTACACAACAACTCAAAAATAAAGTCTTTAGAGCCAGAGCTGTTTTATTTTTAGATCAAAACATCTTATTAGGCTATTAAATAAAAGCTTTGCATCTTGTCAGCAGCTGCTTTGGGCCATGCATATAAATGTTTCCAAGTAATTTGTGGCCAGACAACACATGCTGACTTTGTTCGGGGATTTCGTATTTCAAATATTTGTTAAATGTCTACTTCTACAGCAAATAAACAAAATTTAGCAACCCACATGAAGAACTGTTTATAGAAAATTATTCTGGTAAATGGCCTAAGTATCTGAACTATTTTGTGGCAATAACAGCATATTTCCATGGTTTGTATTCATGATGACAGTTATGTTGCAAATTATATTTTAAGTTTGGATAATAGCATATACTTCTGTTATGTGTGCTCATTACTTCCACCTCTTCCTTCTAGTTTTTATGCCTATCGCCAATGTCTAAATAATGGATATTGGAGTAAATATTTTCATATTCTTTGCTTTGATTCACAAATCCCTACATTTCCTAGTCCTCTAACTGCTAAAAACACACTACAGACAGACTTCTTTTTTTGCAGTTACATTTTGCATCTGTCTCCAGAGATGTGCAAACTCTATGTTGAAATCCAGTGATCCTACTTTCTAATGAATCTCTAATGAAAAGGAGTCAAATAAATAATGTACTTAAAGAAAGCTCTGTTTCCGGGGTTCCATTTCTCTTGCAGTGGTAACTGGCCATATCTATGAATGATGGTACTTAAAACTCAGCTGACGAGAAATGATGATTCCTATGCCAGCAAGGTTACTGATCAGCATTCTTCAGTGAGAGCAAGGGCAGCAGAACTGAATCTAAGGTGTTGGGTGGAGACCTCATGGTGGGCGACATCTTCTGTAAAAACAAGTTCAACCCAAAAAACGGTACATTTTCCAACTTAGAAAAGTAAAAGTTATTTAAATGAAAAGTAGCACATTTATGTGTTACAGAAAACTCATCACATGGTGAGTTAGAAGTAAGGTTTGGACACAGCTCTCCCACAAGAACTGTCCCCTTGCAGTCAAGTCTTTGATTACAGTTCTGCTTTTGCCCAACTCAGTGAAGAGAGCCTGAGATCCAACAGATTCTTCCTTTGGTCCCTGAGAAGTTTTCCTTCACCCTTAAGACAAAGCTAACTGCTGCCTCCTCCTCTCTTCAGGAGGCAGGTCCCTGCAGGACCAACAGCTCCCCAGCTTTTCAGGTTGGCTATTAGGGAAAACTTCTTCTCCAAAAGTGTGGTCAGGCACTAGAATGGGCTGCCTAGGGACGTGGTGGAGTCACTGTCCCTGGAGGTGTTCAAGAACAGTGTAGATGTGGGACATGGTTAGTGGGCATTGTGGGGATGGGTTGACAGTTGGACTAGATGATCTTAGAGGTTTTTTCCAACCTTAATGATTCTGTGGTTCTGTCTGAGAAAAAGTGTCATTCTTCCACATGGCTCCACTTTCCCTTCCCACTGACCCCTTAAAGGAATATAAAAATTTGTGAACAAAAATGGACAAGTAACTTTCCTTGTGGTTATGTTTTTAATTTATACTTCTACAAGCTAAAAAACTTGGTTTCGAGTTACTGACAGTACCCAAAACCACCCATTTCCTTGATATATCTCAGGAAAAAAGCTGTTGCCAGCTTTTTCATCAAGACACAATGTACCTCTAAGAATAGACTTCACCCTGGTTTCTCATTACTTAAAAAAAAAAAAGCTATTTTTGTAATGTCCCTTCTTGGTTTTGTCTTTTACACAAATCATGATCATTTTACTCTATATACAGCAAACTACTGTACATGGTGGTATTAACCCCCCTGGTGATCTCTTGTGCTAGCTCACAGTTTGAAAGCAGAGGTCATAAAGACAGAAAGAACATACTCAGTACTGACTTGATTTCCCTGTATGTCTCAGGTCTGCATGCTATTAGAACAGCTGGCACTATTAGAATTTTCGTTCTTCTCTGCACATTGCCCAGAAAACTTGTTTACTGCTAGATGTGAATCACTACCTCATTTACATATGTGCTAATATTTATGGAACCACCCATATGTATCAGATAATCAAAATGTTCTATATAAAGCCTCCTGATGGAATGGCAAGGTAGAAGAGGAAAACCAAGGCTGCTGCATTCATCCTTTAATTTTGTTATATTACTTCAAACAGAATAAAAACAAGTTTTACTCAGATACATACAAATCTTGTAGCAAAGTCAACAAAAGAAAAGAGCATGTGACTAGTGGTAACAAGTTATGAAAGCCCTTGTGCCTTTAACTCTGTAACTGAAGATTTTTACTCTTATCTTTGTAAAAGGCTCAGTTCTGTGCATTCACACTCTTCACAAATTATTTCAAATTGTTGCATCATTTTCATCTTCTGTTGTTACCTGCGTCCAAGAAAGGCAAATTCTGAACTTCAGGAAAGATATTTCTGCATTAACATCCTTAGACTCATTTCATAGGAGTCTACAATCACAGCGCTGAAAGGCAGATGCTTCCAATTCTGCCTGTTTTTTGGATGATAGGCTAGTTTTCTTTCTTATACTTAGAAAAGCCATAACATATGGTACTTATTATGAGAGCAAATATTGCCTGAAGTTTGTGACCTAACTCCAGTTTGAACTCAAGCTTCAAATTAAGCTAGCAGAACCAAAGTGTGTTATCAGCAGTTCTACTGGCTGACTTGATGCTCAGATCCATTTAAAAGCAGCTAGCTCACTCCTCCCTCTTTCTCTGCAGTCTCTCCTCCTGACTCCCTAGACATACCATTTAGATTTGAAGCATGCCTACTACATTACCAGCAGCAACCTCCCCACAAAATTCTGCAATGATACTATGAGGAACCAAGTGTCTCAGTGTGGCTGAGTAAACCTGGAATGAGAAAACTTGCTGGCCTGAGTGTGTCAAGCTTGGCAAAAGTAGTACAATCCTTCTGAAGTAACCGGCTCCCCAGTGCAATGTGAAAAACTGAAACCTTGGCCTTTCAGCCAAAAGAAGTTGTCCTCTCTTTACAAATACTAGTGACCATTTGGAAAAAAACTGCACTGAGGACTGCTTTATGATGCTCGTACGTTGTAGACTCAGATATCAGACTGTGTAATACCACTCCTTGGTCCTAACAGTAAGAGGAGTTTGTAGCAGAAAGACAGAGACATATGCACACTATCAACTGCAGATTAAGTGGGATGTTCTGTTTAAAAAGTTGGCACAAATGTTTCTGATAAAATGTTTCAAACTTAAGAGCAATATTAAAAATAATATTGGATTCCTTTTCGAGAAATAGGATATTTCCCTTATGCAATTTACAAGGATTTTTACAGATAAAAAAATATTTTTTCTGAGAAAATTATTCCAGAAAATTTAAAGACAATCTCTAGTTAATTTCTGCTCCTTTAGAAGGTTTGAAAACATGTTACCAGCAGTATGAGTAGTCTTGCTTCAAGTGTAGTATAATGATCACAAATACTTCCTTGCTCAGTTCAAGAAAATACACTCAGGGCAAATAAAATTTGGTATCAGCATACATAGGCTACACTACACTATCACACCAGTCTGATAGTCTGACATGTATTTGCATTTTTGTGATTTATGTTACATTTCTGAAAGCCCCTTTCAAAAACAGAGAAGTGTTTCCAGCATTGTATTATTCCTGTGAATCTTGATGTGAATCCAATCTCACTTACAGAAACTCCTTTTGTGATCTTGATAGGAAGAAATACACTACTCAGATGTCTCCAGAATGCCCTGTTTGGCAAAAATGTGAATTAACATTCCTTTACCTCTGATTATAGGGCTCCTTTGAAATGTCTGGATGATGCTCCAAGAATTATGGGACCCCAAAATCACTTCTGGAAGCTCATCCAGCATTAAGTTTTGGTAGGAGCAAACAGAAGATTGTTTTGAATGTGGGGGAAGAATGCAACAAGCCAATCTGAAGAAAAGGCATTCATATAAATGTGGTGTAATTGCAAATCTCCTGCTGCTAATTGAACTATAATTCCCCATTCATATATATGTTGGATCATTATCAATTGCATTTATCTTTTCCTGTCACCTCCAGGTTATCCTGCATCTGCACACTTCATGGTTCCCTTCTTAAATGCACACAGTACATAACAGCAAAAGAATATCTTCCAGCTTCCCACTGTTTTTCAGCCTCTACAGTGCAGTCACAAGACTCCTGCCAAACTTCAGATCTTATGTCTCTTCCCACTCCAGAATGACACAACTTCCATGCAGTTTGGTAGTAAAAGGATCTCTGCTTTACTTATGTCATTATGTCTTTACAATATGGCCTGTTCGTTAGAATACCTTTTATTTGCTATCTCCCATTCTTGACTCTGCATAACAAGGCTAGTAATGAAGCCTAATATCTGTGCAAAGATGTAATAGAACAATTCCTATAGCCAAGAACAGGCTACAGTGTGAGTAACTCTTCTTCAGGTTGACTAAATTAGAAAAACTATATGGAAAATAATAAAAAAAATCTGCTTTGCTTTTTTTCTTTTGTTTTTCTTTTTGGTGTATCAATATTGCCTGTATCTTTCGTGAGCTAAGTAAGTTATTTTTAGACTCAGAAAGAGTATTGTTGTTTGTTGAGTTGAGCAATGGAAATAATGCCTTTGCCATTTAGGAATTTGCTTCCATATTGATCGCTTTCTTCTGCAATATAGACTTTAACTATAGTGATTCCATCACATACTTTTCCTGTAATTCCTTTCGTTGTTTTTTTTTTTTTCTCTCCCTTGAGTTATTTTTAGCTGAGTCAAAGCTTTTTACTTTTCTCAAGCCTTCAGTGACTTCAGGACCTCCACTCCTTGCAGGGTTTGAGGACCTACTCCTTGCGAAGACAAAAAGGAACACACTTTGCAATTAAAGCATTGAAAGCTAGAAGACTCACTGCCCACAGCCTGTGTTTGAAGAAAGCCCTCACATCGCATCACTTTTGTCTCCTGTATCCATCCCATACCAATGCTCCCTAAATAGAGCATAAAGCAAGGCACCTCAGAGGGGACCCTACTCGAGCCAACCCCATAGCAAACAGCAAAGATCCAGCTGGTGCTAGGCCATAGGACTGCTAGGACAGGAATTGCCTAAAGCAATGATAAAAATGTTTGCTCTATACCTTGTTCCATTCTGTATACTGAACAAAATGCCTTGGAGCTGAGGGCATTGCATGTCAGTGCCTACATTTATTCTAGATCCAAAATATATTACATACAGGACTTTTTGGTATCTGGCTGTGCATACCTGTCTACACACATATTCTGAAGAAAATGAGCAGGGTTAGCAGAACAGCCTGCAGCCTTTTCACCCATGGCCTAGAGGTAAAAGAGTTCTGTTCTGAACAGAAGCCACACAGGGCTCCTAGGTGTCATTAGGCTTAGGAAATTGCTGACAGGGTTTTCAGGTCTGGTAATCAGTTTTGTATGTAGGCAGAGTGTAGACACCTGGATGCTATTTAAAGTGCTGAAGACTTTATTTACAAGTTATGTACAAGTTCTTCCTGTGAGCACTCCTCAGTTCCCAGCCACACTTCCAGGAAACATGAAATGGGTGAGCACTTAGGGGCATCTATATGCTAAGGTAAAGGATAATTATTCATACTTACATGGAGCATGGTAAAAGATACCATACAAAGAAGGAAGAGAACATTGTGCATAAAAATCTCAGGTACAACAAAAAGCCACACTACTATACTGTTTGCATGAGAATTGAAAATCTGCATCAATTAAAATGAAGTAGGAATATTCATACATTTTTGGCTAGGATACAGACTGGTAAAGTTGCCCCAAAAGCGTTTCATTGCTTATGTGGGTGTGGAGAAAGTGTTATAATCCTTCAGCTATAGTTATGTTGCTTTATTACTTTCTAAGGCAAAGAGTTATTTTTAAATTGAATTAAAAATTGCTACTGATGCAATTATTCAGTGGATACTCTCCAAAACAGGATTTCTGTAGTTATCTTGGGTCAGAATAACATGATGAATCAGCAGGCAAACAACACCAGATTAAATTCAATTAATTCCTTTTTGATGTTCATTCACCCGCTAAGACAGGGTTTGTATCTTTCCCTTGTGATTCCCTGCTGATGTTCAAGCTCTCCTAAATGTAAAGAAATCTAAATGTAATATAATTTATTTAATATGGAGCCAGAAAAGTGGAGCTTCAAAAGGAAAAAAACATACTAATAAGAAATGCTTTAAGTAGGTTACTATTCACAGAGGCACAAATATCGCACCAGTCTCAGTAACTCCTACCTTTCTCCAGAGCTACCACTCATATCATGGATAGAGTACAGTGAAGGTGACATTGATAATGGAGGTATCAAGCTGCCTTACTTGTTTAATCCTTTCAAAATTCGGAAAGGTAGAAATACACTTGTCTATGTCACGTCTGGTTTTACTTCTGCTTATAAGAAGACAGCTTCCTTCCCAAAGCGAAGACTTCCATAAGACAGAGATTCCTGAAACATACACTCATCTCAGGTCACCCTAATAAAGATCAGTGAAGGTTTTTGTGTTGTGAAATAAAAGGAAAGATAGGAGCCACCAAACCCTAACAGTCCACAGTTTGATATCATTATGCACTTTCTCTCATGATCACCCCGCCGTTCAGTTCTCTATAGATAACAAAATGAGCTGCTCAGACTGGTTTCTCCTTGTGCACCCTGTACAAAGTCAGAGATCTGCGTATTAGCATGTTTGCAGTCTTAACATTTATACAGCTTAGAGTAGAAGCAACCTAAAAAAGCACAAGTAGCTCTATTCACACAAAGGATAGGTTGCATTTGAATCTCAAACCCTTGTCCTCAAAAACACTCTTCTCAAATATGTATCCTATTTGGGAATTGGTGTTTAGACACAGAGAGGGTGAAAAACTTCTTGTGGTGCCTAGCCCTGGCACTATGCTGCTGCTGTAAAAGTGAACATGAGCCTGGTGTTTGCTGTCCTGCAGGCCTCTGTCAACCAGCTGCCTATAAACACAAGTGATACATTTTGCTGACACTTTGTTACACATATAAATAAATAAATAAAAGCAAGAGGAGAAGGAAAGAACAGTAAAAGGCATCCCTCCAGACATTTCTGTATTATTTCAGGCAGAGGCACGCTCCTTTGGAACAGGCCGCCCAGGATGTGCCTGACCAGGAAAAAAACGTTTTGTGCAACAGAATCAAACCTGCCCATTTGTAGTCTCCATGTTAATCTGCATCTTCCTGCAAATTCAGGTGAAAAATGTGTCCATCCCCGAGGGCTGTGAAGCACAATCTCTGCTTGTGCAGCAGGCCTGCCAGCTGCTGGCATTCAGTGACATGAGCCAATAGCTTATATCTCAGCAAGTGAAACAAATCAAAAAGCCTCTGGAACTCACTCATTTTATCCTCTTTGCATGGGCTTCAAATTTCTTTTTTATCTGCTACATTTGCTTGTCAAACAAAGCATACTACCTCTCCACAAAAACTTTGCCTAACGGTTTGTAATAAACTTTTTGTTTTGGATTAATTCAATAGTAACATTCTTTCAGCTGTTTACATTTGAGTGATATCTGCTTCAGGAGTAACCTAGAGGTTGAATAATGAAAACTTGAAAACATCCATCTTTTGTGCTGTCTCTGCACTGCCTGCAACAGCTGCTTCTTTCCCTTCAGGAGAGATGCTACCAGATGACAAAGGCTTCCCAAAATACCCCAAGGAGCCAGGTGGAAGTCCATTCAATTCACTGTTATTTGCAAAAAAAAGTTCAGTTGTACCACATCTTGTCCCTTCTCTCTAAGCAGGAGACAACAGTACTACTTAATTGTGCTACAAGGTTTAAGAGTATCTAATGGCACACAGGGCAGTGGCCATGTTGAAACCATGGTGAATTTTATTCAGTTGTCTCCTGCTTCTGGATTTCCTGGTTCCCCTCATATTTGTATTCTTTGCACTGGGATTATAAGGACTCTATCACCAGAGATCTTCTCCTGGATAACATAAAACATACAAGTGTTTCCATCATACCTGTGGAAAATGGTCCCTGTTAAAGTGGCCTCTGATGCACCTCACACATTGTGATTTGTTAGCTTCTGTCCCAATACTTTATCTAGAGTACTCAGTTTTTCATAGGTATGCCTCCCTCTGATTTGTTAAAACTTTCCTGACTACACAAATGTAAGAACTTCAGGTAAGCTAGAACCACTAGCTTACAGTGGTGACACTGCATCATTAGCATTTGTTTTTCATCACCACTCCTTGGTTTGCATATTTTCCACATACTCACCATTCAAAGATTACTTAACCTCTCAAGTTCATCTTTGGTCTGTCTGAGCACTTTTACAGCAGTTTAAGATTATTTATTTTTAATTAGGATTGCAAATCATGGAATTTTAAAATTCTTTATTGTCAAGTGGTGAAGACATTTTGCTAATGAATTGCTGGCTTGTCTCCTTCTCTTTACAATATCACCTATCTTAACTATTTAATGGATGTGAGTAACAGAGGTTAGAGCATCATGATGGATTGATAGAATTTTGATTTCAAGTAGGGAATAGATAAGGGTATAATGAATTATGAAGATAACATGTTCAACAAACATCCAGTAATATAGTTAGGAATAGACAAGAGGAGAATGATTCTAGTTTAAACCAGTAAAAGAAAACCAGTCATTCATAGCAGGCTATGTTCTGTTCTAAGTGCACAGCTTTACCTCTTGTAAGTTTTTGTTTGAGAGGGGGAATATAATGTAAGAAAAAAGAGAGAGACCTGCTCATCCACACGACCAGCCCAGCCAAAGCCTCTGCTCAGCACACAGCAGTCAGCTCAAATGTTAAACTAAGCAATGACAAGGAAGAAAAATAAATTATTCCATTGCTACTATGTGAATCAGTCACACATCCTTATTTGGGTAAAAGAGATTAATTACATTAACCCGTCTTAAGAAGGTTATTAGAAATAGAGATGGAGAGCTCAGACACGAACATCAACAACGATCAATGAATGAAGGTATTTTATGCTGCGAGTGTTGAAAAATGAAATGACCTATCTCAAAAGTAACTAGGTAAGAAAAACAGAGTAACGCTGGGAAGGAAGATAAGTCTGCTTGTATTTTCTTCTAATACTGGAATTAAGTTAAAAGATGGCAAATATCAAAGCAATAACAACAACAAAATTCTTTGATACTCTGTCAAAAGTCTGTACGTAGATTTCATTGCTACAGGATGTTTTGCAGCATTCACATAACTGCTAGCCAAGCAGAATTCACCAAGTAGAGAACATCAGAGCAGGGAATGCTTACAAAGAAATTAAAGTCTTGAAATGAATAGAAACTGACCTGAAATGAATGAAACAACCTCTGGTTATTGTTGGGCTCTTTTGGGAGACTGTTTCTCTGCAGAAACTCAGTGCAGAGTCCTTTCCAAAAACTTTCTGAAGTAGACAAGAGTCAAGGCAACTGTTTGATATTGGACTCTGATAAACTCCTACAGTATAGTTAGGAAGATCTTCACTTTCTGCTAGCTGTGCTGAATTGTAAGGAAAACAGTCTCCCTCTAGATACTAAAATGCCCGGCACAGGATTTAGGCTGCGCAAAAGGGAAGTTACAGGCTGCGTCTGATTTCAGACTGGGACCTGCATGGATTAAAGGAACCAGTGAGCCTTCCTCTGCAGAGGAGAGCTTAGACATGGGCACATGCAAGATCTCAGGAATGGCCTTAACATCAGAAATACCTAAGTTCCTCCTGCAGCCTATCTACACCTTGCCTGGAGCAGTTGTTGGAAGAAGCTGGCTGTCCACGAGGATATCCTGTTTGTTGTTTTAAGGGGAATTGAAGATATATAAATATCTAGATGCAAATATTTCAGAGCAATTTTTCCTTTGGTCATAAGATTACTTGTCCAAAAATGTTTCTGCTACTTGAAACTCAGCTATTCCCAGGTTGTACAAGAATAATGTTAAAAACCTAATGAGCTGTAATTCCTGAGCCCTCTCTGACCCAGTGAAACTCCACCAAAACCCAGTGAGTCACAGCAGCACCAACCTCAGAAGCAGCTCAGCTCCAGCCTTGCTATAGTGCAGTTCAAGACACACGTTGCACATGTTAAAGCGGCCACAAATGCCTGCTCGCTTTATTTGTAGGCAGCCACAGAAACCACACATAGCTGCGAGGCTGTGACCTCCTGGGCTCTGCGAGGAGAGCAGCATGGCTAACTGGGGGCTAACGGGGCACCCAGCTCCTTCGAACAAGAGGCTGCAGGACTCACATTGCGCTTCGGGCTTGCTAAGAGCCCCTTCCTCGGGAAAAAAGTGGGGGCAGAGGGTCCCCAGCACGGCTGGAGCAGGGGTCACTCACCTGTCGATGCTGATCACGCAGAGGGTCATGATGGAGGCCGTGCAGCACATGACGTCCATGGCGATGAAGACGTTGCAGAAAAGGCGCCCGAAGATCCACTCGCCGCCGATGAGGTCGGTCACGCTGACGAAGGGCATGACGGCCAGGGCCACCGAGAGGTCGGCCAGGGCCAGCGAGACGATGAGATAGTTGGAGGGCTGCCGCAGCTTCTTCACGAAGCAGACGGAGATGACCACCAGGCAGTTGCCGGCGACTGTCAGCAGGGTGATGAGGCTGAGCACGGCCCCGATGACAACTTTCTCCACGTTGCCGTAGCTGAGGATCTGCTCCCCGCATTGCGAGTCATTGCCGGGCGCGGGGCTGGCGGCGGGCAGCGGCGGGGGAGTGCCGCCCGGGCCGAGCTTGGCCAGGCTGCGCGGGGGCCACGAGCCGGCGATCATCCTCCCGCCGCCCAGCGCCCGCGGCTCCTCCAGCGCGAAGGGCCGGAGGTTACCGTAGAGGTGGCTGCCGTTCAGGGCGATGACCATGACGGCGGGAGCAGCCCATCGAGCCCCGCCGCCCGGCTCTTGCGCTGCCCGGGGATGCTCCGGCTCCTCCTCGGCCGCCCGGCGCCGCCCGCCCCCTCGCAGCCGCCGGAGCGGCCCTCAACTTCCCCCGGAGCGGCCGCGCTCGCCCACGGCGCTCCCCGGGCGGCTGCGGGGCGGGCACCGCGCCATCCCTTCCGCGCCACCAGCCCGGCCCGAGCGGGCGGCGGCGTGCTCCGACGGCGGCGGGGAGCGCGGTGCGGGGAGCTGGGAGCGGGGCGGCCGCCGCTCCGCCCCCGCTCCCTCCTCCCGCGGGCGGCGGGACGGCCGCGGAGCGCAGCGGCACGGGAGCGGGACAGCGCTGCTTCGGCCGGGGCGGCTCGCGGAGAGCTCGGCGGGTGCAGCACCCGGAAGGCGCGGGAGTGCCGAGCCTCGCGGGACGGTGCGGGCTGCCAGGCGACCACAGGCAGCTGCGGGGAGAGGGGACCGCAGCGCTTCGTGGTGCTCTCCCAAGTATGCGTGTCTGGATGCTTACGGATCTTCAGGATTTAGATTTCTTCCTTATTATTCTATCAATGTGAATTCCAGCACCTGCATTTCCTTTTTTGTTACTTATATTGCATTGTTTTCAACTTATTCACTACGCCATGTGTAATCCTTTCAGTAAAGTTAAAATAATAATAATAATAATAATGAAGCAATAACCAAAACCAACCAAACAATTTCTTTGACCTACTGCTGATACTGCAGAGATCCCAGAACTGGAACTCATGATCCCTTTCCTGGGGCTCCAGAGCTTTCTACATTCTGGAGGTCACATCCCTGCCTCCAAACAGAGCAAGGAATGAGTCTTGAGTGGGATGCCCACAGAGAATCACACTTGTTGGTACGCTGTCATCCTAGGCAATAAGTAGTAAAAGCATGAAACACACCTGCTCCTTATATATTTCTAACCTGATACAGGAGCTAGGTGACAGAGATGAAATGGGAGCCCCCAGATGGATCATAACCATTGACCAATCTCAGTGATATCTGAGAGTTCTCAGAGGTAAAGGCACTGCAGCACTACTTTTAGTACGCACAACAGAGAGAGAAGAACCGTGTGCTTGGCCCAGCAGTAAGAATGAGCTCACATCATGCAGCCATAAAATCCTGCTTTGAAGAAAGACCCGGTAACTACTCAGCTATCTGATAAAACCCTTCTGACACTCCTAGCACAGATCCACAGCAACTGAGGCTTCAATACATGTCTCATTCTCAATTTTAATGAAATCTCCCATTCTGTCAGCATCACCTGAGCCTCAAAACAGGCCTCTCATCAGGCATGGCAGTGTGTTGGCCCTGCTCCTGTGAGCAGGACCAAGGGCTGGGGTCAGGGGTGAGGAACAGCTGCCTCAGCACAGTATGAACACAGGCAGCCCCCCGGGCCAGAGCATCCCACAAGCGGCAAGCAGCACTGGGCAGCTCAGGTGCTTTCTTTCCCTGCTGCTGCCATGTCTTGATTTGAGTAAGGTCAAAAAATAAGCAAATTTTGAGTCATGAGATCTTGTTGGGCAGCTCTTCAACCATTACAAAGCTAAAAGTGTTTTCCTGTACACACGCATGTTTTCCAGCGCTTCTGTGTTAGCTGCCTCACTGTGTCCACTCACAATAAAATCTTCCCCTGTTTAACCACCCAGAGCATATTCAAGAACTAGAGCTGCAGGTGACTTACCTTCCAGGTGACAGAGCCCCTGTCCCTCCTCCCCAGCTAAGCAAACAGTAAGACGAAAATGAATCTTTAGTAATGGCAAGGATATGTCAAAATAAGTTAAAGAGCTAAGGAAAAATGTGGAGAAAGGAGAGTATTTCCTCACTGTGTGAATACATTTTTCTAAAATAGTATCTGAGATCAGAACTGGGAAAATTTCGTTTAAAATAGATTCATATCATAAGAACTGATAACATCGTGCAGTTTAATACTTGCTGTAAGGCAATTTTTCAGTTACTTAAAATGTCACTTAGGCAAAGCAAATTATAATCAGGGGCTTCCTGCAAATGTGTTGACACAATTCATTAAATCACTCATTCTTCTTGACAGCCCTTCAATACATTTCTGGAACGTGACTCTAGAAGTGTACTCGGAGGATTATATGCACAATCATTTGCGTGTTCCACGTACCCATTTCAACCTAAAAGGAGGTACAAATCTCATCTTTTGTTCTGTATCAAATTCCCGTACAATTCATTGGAAGTTAATTGCTTGATTTCTTTCCTTCTCAAAGGCTACGTGCAACCATTCTTTGTATTTACTCTCTTAATCTTATCTTTGAAGAGACGGGCCAGTTGAAGTCAAAGAGATTTATATCCTATAACAGAAAGGGAGGTTGCATACTATTACAGAGAAAATGCCAAACACTGGCAAGATGAAGCAGCGGATGCCTCTCTAAAATCTTTTCCTTGAAATCTTTTCACTGGGACACACTTAGAAAAGCCTTCCAGTTTCCAGGGCTGAATCTGGTGAGCTGCTTTCCCTGTAGGCATCAGAGGCTTTCCCATCCCCAGCGCCTGTGACAGCAGAGAGCATTCTTCATTCCACGGGACTACATCTGTTCCATGAATTTAAAATCAATAATACATGACGTTAGAAGTTGATCCTTCCAAGTCAACATTCTGCTTTTGTCTTCAGTGATCCTAAATAAAAATTCTTACTGCTGTTCTAGACAGCATACAGAAATTAAACCTATGGTTGGCTGATTGGCTGTCACGAACAAGCTGACATTTGTGACACCTCTCTCCCCCTTCAGGATATTACCTCTTCACCTAACATTAGGCTTCAGTAAACAGCATCAAATCCATTTCACAGCTTAGATTACTAATGGCCTATCCTTTGAGCATTTTAGGCTGTCTACCTATAAAATCCTCTTCATATTTCTCTATACTGCTCATTGTTGTAGGGCTCTCATCCATCATTTTTCATGCTCTTGCTGACATTTCTCTTGATTTTTCTTTGAAGATTTTTCTTTTATTTTTTAAGCTTTTCTTAGAATTTTTTCCCTCCAAAAGTAATTAACTTTTTTTTTCCTCCACCAGAGGAGGGAAGTAGATTAAAAAGCCCCAAAACATCTTCAGAGTGTAAGACTCATACAGAGCATAAAATACAGCAATGGGTATTGGCAACAATTATTTGCTTCCATGTTGGTAAGGTAAGGTAAGATAGACATGGCTGGAGGAAATAAAGGAAATATAATGTCACCAGCACGTGTTGATTTGGTGAGGCCAGTCTGTTTCTATGAAAATGCCTGTGTTGAAAGAACTCTCACTACATTCTGGATGCTTCATCCCCCTGCTAAGGTTGTGCTGCTCACAGAGTCCATTGGAACAGCAGGTCTTGCAAGCTCACAGCCTGCTGCCTGAAGTGGGTCCAGGACTGCAGCATGCAGAACTGCACCAGCAGAGGAGAAAGTACCGACAGCCCAGCTTGGTAACTCTTTCCCCCACACAGCCGCATCTGGAAAACAAGATCTGTGCTCATCTTAACATAAAATCAGAAAGGTGTTGCTACATTTTCCTTCTTAAACAATTTAATTCTGGATGTTTCATACCACAACATGAGTATGAAATGTTATAAAGAGGCTTTTTTCTTGCTGTTTTCCCTTTCTTTATAATCTCCCTTGTTGTCCTTCCCTGCCTGAGCCAGTCTGTCTTCATAAACTGTCATTTTCATTTGCCCGCTGTATAGTTTTTTCTTTCCTTTTCATCTTCTTTTCTTGGAAACCAATATAAACCTGGTGAAGACTTGCTGTTGGGAATAATAAATAAAGTATAGGTACACATTTCTTCTACCTTGGGGAAATGTGTTGTCAAAATATTTAGAATATTTTATCACAGGCTGGGTAAAATTCCATGAACAAATATTATTGGAATGTTGATTTTTATTCCCAGCATGTAGTTTAGCAAATAACACTCTTGTCCAACTTTTAGCAAAGATGTTGCAGCTGTGATTTCTTTTCTGTCTTTTCTTGCTTTTGTGAAAATAAATCATCCCCACTCTGTGGCAGTGAAATAGAGAGGTAACCATTTGCATCTTTGGCATTTCTTATCATTGTCAAAATAAATACTTGCACTTGTGCAAGCTAAATAAATGTGAAGTGATGTCTTCCTTTTTTTTTTTTTTTTGGAACCAGCATATATGAGCAGCAAGCTGTCAGCTGAAAAGAAAACAAACAATTAAATGAAATTTATTCTAGAAATTCTTGATCACTCTGAAAAACAGAGTTCTCCTCATCCCTGAAAATTCACCCTGCAGCTTTATGCAGGAAACTATGAAGGTTATGATAAAAGTGACCCTGAGATTCATGCTACTGAGTAGCTGAGATAGGTGGTGCCAAATGTCTTTAGCTCCCTAAAATGCTAAATGCAAAAGTAAAGCAAAAGAAACATATATATATATCTATCTATCTCTGACAGCTGCTAACCTGGGCTGCCCACTGGAGGCATATTAGAAGAATATCACTTCATAAGACCTGAAATGGTCCTCCCTAAAATTTAAATATGGTGTGAAAAACATACCTAGGGGGAGGAAAATCGGCTGCACTTGCGGACTTGAGGACACAGGTGAAACAAAGCATGTTCGAGGTTTGTGACTAACAGTGAGGACCACAGCTATGTTTTAAGTAGATCACTGGGGCTGGCCTACACAAAAATGTTAACATCTGAGTAATTAATGGAGGAAATAAGGTTGCACACTGGTCTGCATAAGCAATTGATGATATGCGATGCTGGGAGTGCCGTCACAGAGATAGGGTTTTGCAGGATTGATGAAGATCTGTTTGAGTGCTCTCCTTTTTAAATGCCTCAAGGAAAGGTTTGTTTTGCTTGTCTGCTGCCAGACACAAAAGCTGCTTAATCTTGTTTAATGTCTCTGAACATTAATTCAGTAGGGCCGTTCAAAAATAATTGATACACGTTTATGGATTTCTTCTTGTATTCATTTAGACAAATTAAGTCAAGTTCCATCATACACTGTCAAAGAAAACCTGTAGTAATGCTTTGATGTTCATGTTCACACACTACACAGCCATATATTTCACACATGCCATGCTGATCAGCAGCAGTAAAATGAGATGAGCGGGTTTTGCAACAGTACTACAGAGTCAATGTGCACGTGATTTGTGCTCTACTGGAATTCTTCAGCGCTTTTGCATTTCAGGGAATATCTCTCGGGAATCTAGGGACTATTCAGCCTATAATTTTATTTCACTTTTTTTAGTTAACACAGGGAAATGACGGCCTTTAACTAGAAACGGCTCCCCCCAGGTACGCAGGAGGAGACTTCGCCGCTAAGACGAGCAGGAGCGCGGCTCCCCCTGCTGGGCAGCACACGCGCCCCGAGCGCCCGCCTGCTCCGCTCCCAGCGCAGCCCCCACGGGCACGCTCCGGAACGCCGAAAAGCGCACGCCCTTCCCTCAGCGAGAGCCCCGCCTGCCGAGCCGGGGCCTATCCCGCTCCCCTCAGCGGGACTACAAGCCCCAGGTTGCTCCGGGCTGCCGGGGGGTGGTGCTGGCCGCGCCCACAGCCGTCGTTCCGCCCCGCGCTGCGCAGCATGGCCGGCTTTGCCGACCTGAACGTCGCGCAGGGCGCGGACAGGAAGGCCGTGCAGAGTTTGCTGGAGGCCGCGGCGCACCGTGAGTCGCTGGGCGGGGCGGCGGGATGGGGTGTTGTTGAGGCCGGGGCGGCGCGGCGGCGCTGGTTGAGGGCTGCAGCAGCAGGCTGGAGAAGCGGCGCTGGAAGGGGCTGAAGCTCCGTGCACTGGGCCTGCCCCGCCCCTCGTAGTGCACGGAGTCTGTGCCGTGCCTGAACAGCGCTGTGCGGCTCACGTTTGAACGCCTCTGGTTGCTCTTCAGCCTCTGTACGCAACTTGTTCCAGGGTTTCTGATCTCCTTCAGCACAGATCTCGTGGCTCCTTGCTCTGTCCACCACGGCGGTGTTTCCCTTTGTATCGCCCTTTGATCTCTTCAAACCGTGTCACGTCTCCCGTCATAAAGCATCTTCCAGTCTGCTGCTGAAAGGCGCAGCCTTTGTGCGGATGCGGACCCAGGAACTGGGAGCCTTTGGCTTGCCCCAGTCCCCGCCAGGCTCCCAGCTGTTCCCACGAGGTAGCTGTTCATCTCCGTGCGTACCCCAGTGCCGTGCAGGCAGGCCCTGCCCACGTCATTGTCGGTCACTGAGGAGGCACTGTCGCGGCTGGGTGGTGTTAAAAGAAATTTGTACTCTTAAGACGCATCTTTGGTGCGTTAACGTTCAGGAAAATTCACTGTGAAAGGTAGATGTGCACATCGTTATTAATTTTGAGATATTTAAATAACGAGCATGTGACAGTTTTCTGCTTGGGTCTGTTTCTGCTACTTGCTGATCAAAGCAGTCTCACAACGTGTTCACTTTTTTTTAGTGGGATATTCTGCAGTTGCTCTTAATCATGTCATCGACTTTAAAGAAAAGAAACAGGTAATTTCTGTTCAGCTTCTTTGTTGATGGTGTGTTTTCTCTCGTAAATCTGTGTCGTTCCCCCCCCCCCCCCCCATACCTTTGTTTTTAGAATACTCATTTAAATGTAAATACAAAGGCCTTCATTTATAACAGAACTCCTATTTTATAAGTCAGCATTACTGCCCTGGAGTTAATTTTTACTATGGTCTGTGCATTGTCCCTAGGAAATAGTATTGTTGGCATGGCAAAACTATTTTTGAAGTTGAAGCACAACTTCTGTGTACATTCTAAACAATCCATTATATTTCAGATAACTTTATTTTTTTCTCTTTTAAGGAAATTGCCAAGCCAGTATCTCCATCGGAGCTGTTTCCATCTTTGCCTATTGTACAGGTATGTTGATTATATTCCAGCTATGTATTGTTATGCTGAGTTGTGTTTTTTCCTTTCTGTGTTTAAACATGATTTTTTTTCATTGCCTGTTTAAAAAGAAAAAAAAAGAGAAACTTGTCCATTGCTTGATTCTTAAAACTCCCAACATTGGAAGAATGTGAACACTCATGTTGGAGGAGGCTCTGTTCTTTATTTCAGAAATGATTTTTAAAAATTGCTGAATATGAATTTTGAATAATCTTGTAGTGACTAATTGCAGTGTAATTCTGTGAATTTGAGACTGAGGTTTGGAGATTACTTCCTGGATTTGATGAACAGGATCTGGATGTAGTGAACCAACTCTTTATTTTGAATCACTGATGTATGTTAATTCAGGAAATGTTTTTGTTTGCATTCGTGGCCTCCTTGGAAAACCAGAGTGAATTAATAAACCACGCTTGTATTTTCCATATAGTGTTTCTTTTTTTTCCTTTTTTCCTCCTCTCAGTTTTTCTCCTTTCAATTAATCCATTCCTCAGAGAAACACACTAAACCCTTCTTTTTGGAGGGTAGATACAATACCCAGCAGATGAATATTAAAGAAATAGTATCATGGAAGCATAACTACAGACTTCTAGAAAGTTGTTATAGGCAAGAATTGGTGCAAGGCACAAATCTCTTTTTATAGTAGGGAGGGTAAAAGTTGCCACAAAGTTTTGCTTTGGAGCTTTTTAAGTCTTGTATTATTTTTCCTTCATAGGGGACATCTAAAAGACTTAAAGTCTTAACACGGCTGACACTTGTTGTTTCTGATCCTTCCCACTGTAATCTCCTGGTAAGTATATTAGGTGTATCTGCTTTTTTTCCTTTTTTTTTTCATTTCCTTTTGTCAGTGAAAGAATGACGCTTTGGTAATTGTGTAGGGAAAGATTTCATGGATTTTATAGGATACTCAATACTGATTTCTCAGACCAGATCTTTAGAATCTGAAGTGTCATGAAAGGATGCAGATTTCTGAAACTGCATGTGATTGTGTTGGTCACTTGTTAGTATGGGCTAGCAGCTCTGTTCCTTAATTCTTTTCTTTGATTTCTGGACTTTCGTGTATACACTAGAATACCAGGAGCAAGCTCTGTGTCTGTTTGTGGGGCTATCTGATTGAGACAAAAAGTGTGTGTAAGTGGATGGGATAAGCCTCAAAATGACTTCAGAGAATTGCTCACAGTAGAGACCTACTATCTTACGAGATTATTGGCTTTGTTTTAGTGCTTGAAAATGGTGAGGGGATTTTTCTCATTATTATTTTGGTTATAATAATTGTGCATGTGTTTGTCACCTGCCAGAAGTCAAGGTAGTAATCGTTTCTTCCTTTTGTAGAGATCTACATCTACAAACATAAGATTGTATGACATCATAGCTGTATTTCCGAAGACGGAGAAATTGTTCCATGTAAGTAACCCTATCTGTAAGTTGTTATAGAACTGGCACTAGCAGTCAGTGCCTTGTACTAGTTTGAGTGCATGCTTTGTTTTGATTTTGTTTTCCATTTTGTGTTACCATGTCATGGAGCTAATTAAACAATGTAGGCTCCCTGATCAGTGGTCAGATTGAAATACTGGGAGAAATCCTAGGAGGGTAAAGGGCCTTGGTGTGAGTAGTTAGTCTGAAACATCCACCTGGTCAGTGGAGTTGTATTTTCTTGCTCTGCGATTTCATTTACTTTGTACTTTTGCATTTGTTGGGTTTTTTTGGTGTTTTCTTTTTTTGCATGCATTTGCCTTATTAGGAATGCAAATATTTTGAACCTGTGTTTGACTGAAAGAGACCTTTCATCAGAGACTAATGAGAGCTGACATTTAAACACAGTCATGTGCAGTAATTTTTTAGCTGTCAATAATAACATCAAGCATCATATTGTCTTATTTTATCCATCTTCAATAGACCCTTCCTGCCAGAACAGTTACTAGTTTTAAAACATTGTGTAAAGCGGAATGATCTGAGCTCAGCTTGTGGGGTACTAGGTGTTTTTTCTCTGTCTCTCTCATTTTTTTAGTGTAACAGTTCTCAAAATATTTGGGAATAGCCAGTGCAAGTGATCTGATTGACTTGCTTTCAGATGCTCAGCTCAACTTCTTGTCAAAATATTTTCCTTGCAAAAGAAAAAAAGCAACAAAAACAAGACAGTGACACACCTGACCTGTTGCAAGCTCCTAAATCGTATCATTAAGGGTGAATTGGAAGAGTTGGTACAGGTGATCTACCTGTATTGCCCTTGGCAGGCAGCAAGCAGATGTGCAATTTGAAGATGGCACTGGGACGCCCAACTGCGAATGTGAATCTCTTTGGAGGAATGCTGGTATTTACTTTCAAAGAGAGGTTGTCAAGAAGCTGAGTCTGTTTTTCAGTTAGGTTAAAGCTACTTTCTGGTACTGCTGAGTACCTATTTTTGAAACATTAAAGCTGTATTTTTCTGATTTTATTTTTATAATTATTTCCTCTCCTTTTTGAAAACTTGTGAAATATAAGGCAAAAGGCTATAAGGTTATAGAAGAAGGTGAACTTTCAAGAAGCAGAAGATCTCAAGCATTAATTGTAACAGTGAAAATTTATTGAAACTCATTTCCAACTGATTTTTTTTCCCTTGCAAGACTCTGGACTCCTGAGGGTGTGCAAGAGTCAAAAGACTTCTAAAAGACTTTTCACTAATCTCCATTGTTTTCTTTTGAGCTCTGTCAACAGCATGAAATCATAGTGATTTATTCCAGATGCATCCCTGAGGGAATCCTGAGGGAATTGGCTGAGGTAGTCGCCAAGCCACTCTCAAAGATATTTGAAAAGTTGTGGTGGTCAGGCAAAGTCCCAGGTGACAGGAAAAAGGCAGTGTCACACCCACTTTTAAGAAGGGTAGAAAGGATGACCCAGGGAACTACCAACCTGTCAGCCTCACCTCTGTGCCAGGAAGGTCATGGGGCAGATCCTTCTAGAAGCTATGCTAAGGCACACAGAAGAGAGGGAGGTGATATGGGATAACCAGCGTGGCTTCACCAAGGGCAGGTCCTGCCTGATCAACCTTGTTGCTTTTTATGATGATATAACTGCGTCAGTGAACAAGGGAAGAACCACTGCTGTCTGGACTTCAGTAAGGCCTAGATGCCATGTAGAGAGACCTAGACAGGCTCAAGCAGTGGGCCCAGGTGAACCTCATGAGGTTCAGCAGATCCAAATGCAAAGTCTTGCACCTGGGTCTTGGCAAACTCCATTATCAGAACAAGCTAAGGATGTAAGGATGGAGCATGGCCCTGCTGAAAAGGACCTGGGGGTGCTGGTGGATGGCAAGCTGGATGTAAGCCAGCAACATACCCTCACAGCCCAGAAAGCCAACTGTATCCTGGGCTGCATCTAAAGAATGGTGGCCAGCAGGGCGAGGGAGGTGATCCTGCCCCTCTGCTCTGTGCTGGTGAGACCTCACCTGGGGTACACTATCCAGATGTGGAATCCTCAGTACAGGAAGCGTGTGGAGCTGTTGGAGTACATCCAGAGGAGGGCCACAGAAACGGACCGGGAGATGGGACGCTTCCCCTGTGAGGACAGGCTGAGAGAGCTGGGGCTGTTCTGCCTGGAAAAGTGAAGGCTCAGGAGGAGAAATTCAAGGTCAGGCTGGACAGAGCTCTGAGTAGTGTGGCTGAGCTGCAGGTGTCCTTGTTCATTGAAGGGGAGTTGGACTAGATGACTTCTTAGGGTCTCTTCCAACCCAAACAATTCTATGATTGTTCATACCTAATGACTTGGATGAGGGAGAGTGGCAAAGAAGGGCAGGGAGAAGCTTCTTACTGATCTCACTTCTCAAGTGAACTTACTCAATTTATCATGTGTTCAAACAAGAGCCTGAAGCCAGTTAAAGGTAGACAGCGGTAGCATGCTGTAAGGCTTTGGAGGAAGGGCAGGGGCTTGTCATGTAAACGTGGTTGTCTTTTGTTTTCAGACATCCCTGAGTTCTGCTGGTGCAGTTGGACATCCAGCTGCAACAACTTTGAAGTTGACATAATGCCTGCCCTCAGCCATGCGTTTCTGCAGGTCCCTGTCTGCTCCACTGGTGCAGCTGCTTGCTTAGCTCTATGCCCGTTTGGTTGGAAGAACACACCTTCAATTGCAAAATAACCACAGATTTTGCCGAGTTATTTTGCAGGCAGATATGCTTTGCTGCTCAGAGCCTCTGCTAGCACAAAGAGGATGGCTGTGCTCTGAGCAGGCCCAGCGCAGGTAACAAATCTTCAAGCTGACACTCACAGGTGGCAGATAGCATGGTAGGAAGAAAGTAAGATTGTAATGAGACCATCTTTATTTCTATCATGCTCGCAGTTCTCTTGAGCTGGGGAGGAAACCCAGACTTGTTTCTTTCAAACTGCATGAGGTGAAGGACCTCTTCCTTACGTGTTCACATACAGAGCAGATTTGTATGTTTGTCTTTTATTTAAAGATTCAAGTTTCCTAAGCGTGTGTGGAGAGGTTTGTAGAGGTATCAACAGGGAACACCTAGCACATGGAGTCTCAGTATGTGTGTCTGGCTCTTAATGACTTGAATCTTTCACTCTTAAGGATAAAGCCTCCTAGGATGAGTCTTGCACCACAAATTATATTTTAAAACTGGCTTTTGGTAGTTCTGCAGTGCCTGAAGAGCATCATCTTTCATACCAACAGTCTGGTACTTAATTTGTTCTCCACAGAACAGGATTTTTATGTGTTTATAAAAGACATATGAGACCATTGTAGATCGGCTTTAATTTTAGCACAGCCTAAAAATAGTCAGTTCCTTCTTCTCGCAAGCAAGGGAAGTTTTGCTGTTACTGAGACAGGGAGTGATGTGTGCTGAAAAATGTGCTCAAATTCTACAAATAATTTGTATCCCTGAGGGTACAAGGAAGTTGTGTTTGCCAAGATAATTGTAGGACGTGCTCTTTATTTAAGGTTCCCAAGGACAATTGTTTTGGGCTGCAACTAGGATGCCTACTCTGTGCTGCTATTGAGGTCTGGCCTGTTGCTTTTTAGAATATTTTCTTTCTAAGATTTGTTTTATTCGTATTCTGCCTACTGTTTGTAGGGAATTAGTAATTCACCAGTATGTACAAGATCTTGCTTATGTAAGTCTGAGGACGTACTGCAAAGCCAAATGTCAGTGTTTATTTGTAAAATGTTTGCCAAAGCAAACCTGTCTGTGTTCAGGTCATCCTAGCACCGGTGTTTTTCCCTGGTTGTCTGCAGTTTCCCAGCAGATGGGGCTCTTGCCTGCAGTGTGGCCAGGCAGGTGCTGGCCTGTCCAACTGCTGCCTGGTGTTTTCTGGATGAAGTTTTTGTACTTCGGATCCTTTTAGGAGGCTGGGGAACCTTAACCTGCCTGCGTGTGTGAATTGTCCAGGAGCCAAAGCTGAGCTGAATGTGGGGTGTTTAGAGAAATCTCCCCTGCAACTTTCCGTGAAGGTCAGGAATTCCTCCTTGTGTGAAATTACAACTCTTGATTATTATTTTCTTTTTCCTCAGTGGTGTTTTCTGAGTTCTTCTTGTCCCTGGAATCCTGTAGATATCCTGGCATTTGGGTCACTTCCTTTCCCATTCCACATAATTTGCAAAATCGAAAAGTGTTTTCCAGTGTTTCTGGAACTGATTAGGAGGGCTTGTTTTCTCATTGCACAGGGCAGCTTGCCTGCTTCTAGTGTGTATTCTCACTCTCCATTTTTCTTGGTTTTCTCTCTTCCTGAATTTTCTATGGCCTCACTGACGTGTTTTCTAGGACCTGATCCAGAGCTATTTACTTTGAGCAAGTTCCTGTAAATCACCTTTGTCTAGGTGGTAGTTTGTATCCCACATAAGGATGGGATTAAAACTGGCTACAGTAGGGCTAAACTTGCGTTTCAGTTTTCCATTTGTAGTAGATTCAACCTGTATTCTGCTTAACAGAGATAGTAAAGGTAGGGCATGAAGATAAAGTTCAGCTTGAAGGAAGTTCTGCCAACAACTAAGATAAGAGACATCCCTAAAGCTGGGCCTCTGCTCTCATCTCTGCAAATTTCATGTGAACAGACCTTTAAAAGATGAGTTTGCAGAGCCCTGTGCTACAGCGGAGTGTCACCACCCTGCAGCCCAACCCTGGGACTGCAGCCCCACTGCTTTCATGCTGCTGCAAGGAGGGAGGAAGGGCTGGCGCCTGGCCCAGGTGTATTTGAAGCAGTGGCTGGCAGGTTTCTGAGTGCGGGGAGTTCCTCTACACATTGAAAATTCCTTTTGAGCACGTTCAACATACTTTATCTTCTTTGTTACAACACTGGTTACAGGCGTTAATCTGGTCCTGTGTAATCATCTTTACGGGGCAGACATATATAATTCCTACAAGTCTAGTGTGCCTGAGATTATATGTAAATCAAGGGCTCCCTTTTATGTCCATTTAACTTTCTCTGTGTGTCAGTGTGGAGATTCTCCACCCTTTGTTCATTCCTTCTCTATTAATACAGGATATGAATTGAGGTGCAAGTTATAAGCCAAGTGTTTAAACCATGAGCTCAGGTGCCATCTTGAGACTTCTCCAGCGGCTTGGTTTTCAGAAATGGTTATCTGTCTTATCCGGCCAGGATACTGAGGCGCCATGGCATGGACCCAGTACTGGGCACATGGCATCACTCATCACTTCTAAAATTCTTCTCCTGTTTCAGTCTTTCCTTGGTTGCTGCCGGTAAAAATACTTAAACAGCTGCAACACTGGAATTAGAGAATGATGGGATTAGAGAATGATGGGTCCTTTATTAGCTGTGAGCTCTTTTGCCAAAAACCAGCACTGCTTCTGCATGTCCCGTGTCAGATAAGAATAAAGCAGTAAGTCCTGCCTTTTAGTTGGTCATTATTTTATTGGAAAAGAGGTTCTGTAAGTGAGAAAAGGCTTGGGATTTTTAGCCCTGAAAGCTCTAGCTATGCACTCTTAGCACTGCTGTTTTATTGGCACACCTGCAAGGTGCTGTACTTCATTTTAAAATTGAACTGCCTCTGGAGAGGCGTTTGTTGCATTAAGAAGTGAAGAAGAGTACAGGTGCGCTTGAAATTGATTACATGGTTGTTTTGTGTTTCTTTTGGCACATCTGATAATCTGTTCCTGTTTCTTTGCTCTAGATTGCTTGCACAACTCTTGATGTGGACCTGGTATGTATAAATGTAACAGAGAAGCTTCCGTTCTACTTCCGAAGGCCTCCTGTAAATATGGTAAATTGACACCTATATTGTTTTCTTTCTATTAGATGTCATTCTGAGTTGAATTCCCTGCAGTTTCTTTCTCACCATTCCCATTCAAGTGGTTCTTTTTATTTTCTTGCATAATGTATTGTTTTAGATGTCCTTCACTTCAAGGCCTCCACTGCAGCATTTAATACGCAGTGATGTGTGTTCATTCTTTTTCCTTTCCGTCCTCCACTTATGAAGACAGAAATGGTGTTTCCAAAGAGTGGAAACAAAACCTTACGACTACTGCTATGCTAACCAGTGAGATGTGGTGTGATTGCTGACAGAGCTGCCTCCTAAACCAGAAGGGGTACAACTGTGTCAGATAAATAGTCCTGTAATTTAGAAAATGAGAGAATGTGAATGACAGTGTTAATTCGGGAGAAGGATGTTGTGTCAGATATTTGGGGGATGATGTATTGAATCCATACTCAGTCAAAGGAATCCCTTGGGAAATGAACCAAATATGGGATTGCTGAATATCTGCTGTGGGACTCAAGCTAACTATCTGCACGTATTGAGTATTTTGTTAATATAATTCTGCCTACTGTAGGTGGTTTGGCAGAAAACTTAATCTGAACATGCGGTTATGTGAACTAGTATTCTCCTTTAAGTTTATGTCAAGGTTTGTTCCGCATCAACGTTCTTGGCTACTGTAGTCCTTAGTGCTTTAGGATTTAAAGCTGGAACTGCCTAGAAATCCTGTTTCTGTCTTTTAGAGAAAGCTCGACTTACAATAAACTAGAATTAATCCTGAAACTGAACAAAAGTAGCAAGTTGGAATTTACCCCAGACTTAAAATTCAGTATTCCATTTGGAACAAAAATGTTGTATAAAATGTTTGAAAGCACCCTAGCTGCCTGAAACTCTAGAAGCTGACCCAGGTGAGGAGATACTGTCCTCACAAGCTGTTTCTCATCTTCCACGCTCCCAGCTTCAAGGCAGTCTTTCAGGCTGGTTCTGTGCATCCTCGGGCAGTGAGGTTTGGTTGTTTTGATGCCATAAAGGCAGGCTTGCTCGCAGCTGGAGGAGCAGGGATGAGGTTAAAAGTATCCTTACCTTGAAATTGGTATATTGCCATTACCTGTTTTGGTTTTGATAAATACAGGTTTTTCTTCTTGTTTGTAGATGCTGAATTAGCTTTGTGTAAAATATTTGATATGTACATAGCTTCTACTCAGCTTCCATGCAGCCATTACAGCTGGATTAATTCCATCTGTATTCAATTACTGGAATCTCTTACTGTATTAGCATTGTAGCATTTCATATTATGAGTGAAAGCATGAAGTAGCATTTCGTGTGAATTTATTATAGGCCTAGGATTTAGGAGCTCCTAGCTTTGAATTGTCTTTACCACTAACTCACTGTTTATCCTGTAGGAAGTTGTTCGACCTTTCTCTTTATGTTTGAGAAAACAAGAATACAAGGGCTTTGGTGGGATACTTTCACAGGCAGCAAAGGATGTTAAAGCAACTGAAAATACACTAAGTACTGCTATTTGGAAACTTTGCTGTGACCTGCTGTTCTTTAAAATGGTCACAAATAGCACAGTGTGCTGTGAGAGAGAGGAGACAGGACCCCACTGCTACATTTGTGCAAGGACAAATTCCTCATCTGCAAGATGTGGTTGCTGTGAGAAGCAGTATTATTCCTTATCGGCTGCAGTGGAACAAGAAGAGGAGAGTCCTGGAAGTTTCCAGACAAGTTTCAGATCAGCAGTAGTTACTTACCTCATCCTCTCTGTGACAGTGGGAAGCCAATTACAACTATTAAGTACATGTTATTTCTTTGTTCGTTAAACCTCATCTTTCTATCCTTCCAAGACACATAATTGGTGTACAGTGAATTTTTTCCCCTGCATTTCATACAATGCTGTGTTCCTGCTGGAACGGTTTCTCCTTTTTTTTTCCATAACACAGTTAAACTGCAGATAATTGCATCAATAATAGACAGTGGTTGTTAGATTGTTTTTCTTTTCTCCTTTTGATTTTTGATCACTTTCTTTCATGTGAAGGCAATAGATCGAGGCATTTACTTTGAACTTCTTTACACGCCTGCCATCAAAGACTCCACAATGAGAAGGTACACAATTTCAAATGCGATCAGCCTGATGCAGATCTGCAAAGGAAAGGTAAGCTCTCAAAGTGAAAGCAAGCTAATTATTTTGGTTCAAATTCTTCTGGAGCTGTACAGACTGAGCCATTTTAAATGAGTGTTGATGATAGGGTTTCTGAAGCTGTGACTGAATCTTTGCCTGCTAACACAGGGACACAATTATTCTGGCTCCAGATACTTTGAGCCATGCACCATTGCATGCTTTCTTCTGAAGTTGTCAAACTGCTTGGTTCTTTTTTCGGAACAACTTATCTGTTATTTTGGTATGCAATACTCAGAACAAAAGGGAAAAAGTTTGCACTAGAACTGAAATCCATGCATCTCTTTAAAATCCCCCCACTTCAAAGTTCTGATTCACCAAAAGCACTTTTTAGAAAACATATCTTGAACGTGGGGAAAAAATAAGGTAGAAATCCTGTTTGTTTAACTGTTAGGAAATCCCCAGTGTAGAGAACAGACCCAACAGCTTGCTGGCTGTAAGCCAGGGCTTTGCTGAAATCAGATCAACTGCATTCTTCCCTGCTACTGAAACCAAAGGAAGAAGTAATCCTTGCAGCTGAGATGCCGGTACTCCATTGCTTTCATACCTCACCTCCTCTCAGGCCACCAGGCTAAGCTCCCTGCTATGTGGGTCCTCTTAGGCTGCATGCCTTTAACAGGGAAGCATATCATAATACGTATCAGAGTTAAAAGATGTTGTAGCTCCCATCGTTACTGCAAAGGGCTTTTGCTGCACTTAGCTAGTCTAGAGAAGCTAAGACTGGCTTTACCCTGCAGATGCGGTCTGAAGTAGGATATAGAGCTTGGGAGGCCAATTAAAAGCAGATCCGTCATTATTCCAGTTCCCCCTAGAAATGATGACCTGTCTTATAGGACAGTGGTCCCTAAATAGACGAGTTCCCTTGGTGCTACGGAAAAAAGTGAATACTTAACATGGCTTTTCCTGAGAAGCCCAGCTCTGGGGGTTAATCACACAGATTACTGACTGAGACGTAAGGTGCACACACGCAGAAACATGTGGGACTCCTTTTTGCCAGTTCTCCTCTTTCCTCTGTGCAGCTGAAGATACACTTATCACTCAGTTGTTGATTTGTATAGCATGAATTGAGTAAGCATCACAAACAGTGCAAGTAAGACACTTGGTCTGTGCACAAGAGCCTTTTCTTTCTGCATGTGTCTACCTAATACATCATTGGTGCCTGGGAGGTAAATTGGCTGAAACTGGACACCATGATTTGTTGCAAGCCATTGGAAGACTTAGGAATGGATTACTAGTTTGTCATTGTTTCTTGTCTATATTTTTTGCCTCTGGGCTCGTTACCTGGTGGGCCTGCAGAGATGGTGGTTAGTGCTTTCTGGCAGTTTCTATGTCAGTTATGTAAAAGCCCTTTTTTGCCGAGATGTGGTGAGGCTGTTCCATGGGCTGCTCACGTTGGCACTTGGCACACACTACACTTTTGTAGCCTACAGTTGCTGAACTTTTAGCTGCTTTTGGATCCTTTTGTTTTTCCTCTGTTATGGTAGCACAGAGAAACTTACAGAGGCTTACTGACCAAGGAGCTGACCTTGAGCAGAGTTCCTAAAATACGATAAAATGTGCAGGGAACTGGGGAGGGATTTGCTTGCATTGTCAGACAGAAGGTGTATCTAGCCACAGTCTTCACCTTCTGTGTTTTGGTGATGGTTTTATTTACTGCCCCCAGAGCAGCGTGCTGAACAGCTGCTTTCTCTTTTACCTGAGGAGATAATGTTTTGACTTTGAGTTCTTCCCTGTATCGCTTGCCTTGGATTTGCCTTTGCCTGCTTTTCCTCTATTTGCTAGGTGTATTTTTCTTGTCTGCTCTTGTCTCCTCCCTTCTTACCCTTCCTCTAACTGGAAGTCGGTTAGCTTTGAATCAGCCAGAGCATGTCTTCAATACACAGCAGTGAACTGCAGTCCTGCAGGGATGAGTTCAAGATGGCACAGCTGCTCTGGGAGCCTTTCTGAGTCAGGAAGACAGGAATTGGTTTTTACAGCTCAGAGCAGCAGACTTATATTTTCCTAGTGAACTCTCACAGTCAGCACCAATGAAGCTCAAAAGCACCCTTGAGGTCTGTAGTACAGTCACTTTAAAGGTGAACTACACGGAAAGAAACGTCCTAGGCTCTGTGCTGTTAAGTCACTTTGATGTATGAATTGCTTCTGCTTCTGGCTTTCCTTATGCTCATGCAGAGTTCTCAGCCCTGTCTTTTCCTTCTCAATACATGAGGAAACCTTGGGCACAGTGTGAGCAGTGCAGTCATTTCCATACAAATAGCTCTTTCATGGTTTGAGTTCTAGCTGTGCACAGAGTATTTTCTTTCAACATCTGCCCTGCTCTTTGTGCTGGGGGGGGCAGTAGGACAAGCAAAGCAGTGCTTTGGAAGGGAGCATAAGCCCCACCGTGTAACTGGAGGTGGTGTGTTGGTGGTACTGACGTCAGAGAGGGAAAGTCTTTCGCTGCCTCAGTACCAATTTCATTCTCGCCCACTCAAGCAGGAATTCCCAAAGCCTTTATTTGATATATATATATATATATATGTATTTAAAAAGTGCGTGGAATCTTTTTCTGCTGCAATTTCCACCTGCACTAAACAATCTTCCCTTGAGTGAGCATCCTTGGAGGTTTAGTATTAGAAGATCGCTGGCAACTGAGCTGTGCTATCTGCCAGCCCCTGAACAGTCATGTACCTGTTCTGTAGAAAACCTTTGGGAGGGAAGGGAGGAGGATGTCTTCTGCCTGCTGCTTTTCATGGGAGTGCTGGTTTGAGGAAACTCAGCGTATGGTGTGAGTTGACTGCCTTTACCTGGCTGCAGACTGGTTTTCTCTATCAGCATGAGTTTAATTAAGACCAACATGGATGGGTTGGGTTTTACTACAACGCAAAGAGAAAGTTGAAAATTTGGGAGAGTCAGACTGTCTAAAGCCATGGTCTGTAAGCTGCATCTGTGGGATCCTGGGCTTCTCTTACAAGTTCATTTGTGTTACAGCTCAGGATGAGTTGTGTCATTTGTGCATGGCTATCTGTGCCTTCCTCAGCATAATGGTCGGCATATGCCCTGTGCCTGACTGCTCTTGCATGGCTTCCTGTCCCTTTCAGCTGCTGTAACCAAAGGCAGTAGTGCTTAACACAGTATGCACAACTCTGCATTTCTTCTTTTCCCTTCAAGTCCTTTTAAAGTCCACTATAAGAGATACAGGTTTGTGTGTGCTTGTTTAATAGCATCACTAAGCAGTATTTATACGTAGCCCTCTAAAAGGTGCAGTGCTTATTCAGCTCAGACCTCTCTGAGCTGAGGTTTATAGCTACAAGGGAGGACTTGTCCCTGTGGCCCTCTCTCTGTAGAGGTTGGGGAGATAGCTTGGGCTTATTCATTTCCTCAAACTAATGTCTATACCTGGCTAGAGTTCTCTTCATCTGGGAGCTCCGGACACTCACAGTTAATTGGGCTGTCAGCCTGAGCTTAGCTAATGCTCATGAAGTCTTTGCTGCTTGCAAGTTTTCCATTTCTTGATACTGTCTGACAGATGAATGTTTGCTCTTTTGTTCTCTTGTGTTTTGCAGAACATCATTATATCTAGTGCAGCTGAAAGAGTAAGTCCTGGATTTTTGTTCATGTGAAAACAGCTTGAGCATTTATTTGTAGTCCAAAATACTTAAAATTACCATTTTTACATGTTAACATATAATTAAAGTTGTAAGATTGCCATGTTGTATGTTTTTAATCAATTGTTTTACTAAAGGATTGTGTGGGTTTTTTTTAATCTGTTTTGCGTTGTTTTTGTTGCTATGGTATTTTCTGTGACAGTTTTCTCACAGAGAGGGACTCTGTTTTGCAAAATAATGGTATTTTCCTGATTGTTGTAGCAATCTGCTGAAGATGTACTATTATGTAGTATTTAATCCTGCCTTCCTGAATGGCTGCTTCTCCAAATACCTCTGTCCTGTGTGCTCACATTCTGCTAGTTTCCAACCTTCTTTGTTTTGTTCTAGCCTCTAGAACTACGGGGTCCTTATGATGTGGCTAATCTGTATCCTTTTTCCAAGCCAAAGATGGCAATTAATAGTAACATGTGAAAGTTAATTGGTTTTGAAATTTTCCATCCATTGCGCTCCTTGAACTTCACCCAGTGATGCTTGTTGGTGACTAATTCAGTGAATCAGAGTGCTGCGTGGGTGTGGAAGGAGCAACACAGATCTTGGTCATGGAGTGACATGAGCTGTTGCTGTAAATAGTAATGGCTGAGTACGGTTACAGATGTGTTCTGTGTTGTGATATGTATTGATATTTGTATTGAGTGTAAGTGGAAAAAGGAGTAAAAAAAACATAATCGTGGATCTTTGAGTAAAAAAAAAAAGTCAGCGAGCACTGTGAACCAAACCAGAAATTACTTATGATCTCAAAGGCACCCAATCTTTGATAGAAGAAGCCATAAAATCATGTTTATATTTAGGAAAAAAATGTTCCTATCTTAGTACTAGTTACTTCTGTTCTCAATTTTTCAGTTCTTAGTTCCGTATGTACTATCAAATAAGGGATCGTGTTCTCAGTAGAGAACATCTTTTCTCCTTTTCTTTGAGGAATTCAGATGTGTTTTTCCTCCTCCCTGCCCCCAGGTGTGTGTCTGGACCATCCCTCAAAGGGAAAGTGTGTGCTCTGAATCGTGAGAACCGTGTGGGAGGTGTGCAGACTGGAAGGATTTTACGTGTAACATTTCCTTCCCTCTTAAAAAGAGCAGTGAGGCTCAACTCAAATTAACATACCTAATTTGGTGTCATCCCTATTCAAGGTGGCTGGGAATTTCTCAACATAATGCTTTTGTATCAGACACTGCCCTTTCCCACAAAGCTAAATTTTTCAAGGGGGTATCTTTTTATTTGATTATACGTTCTAAATAAAAAAAGTTCCTATGTTGATGACAGACCTTTGTTTTCAAATGACAGCTCTTTGTCTGGAAAAAAGCAGCGTTGACAGGAGCCTTCCAGGAGGGCTCCTGGGGAACTGCAGCCGGGAGAATTGGGTGCCTCAGGTCTCTGCCTCTGGGTAACCGTATGCAAAATGTCACTCTGAGTTACAGCGTTGCTAATTCCCAGTTATTTGTAGAGTAAGCAAATCTGTCATACAGACTTCCCTGTTCTTTTTATTCCTTCCTGTGCATTTTGATCCTGAATGAAGGTGACAGAGGCTTGCTGTTTGGCCTGTCAGAAGGTGAAGCCAAGGCAGCCGTGTCCACCAACTGCAGAGCCACCATACTTCATGGAGGTAAGTGAAAAGCATGTGCAAACTTAAGCAATTCTTGCATTTGTGAAGATAAGTTCATGTCAGTGCATCTTTTCCAAAAGATCTGAGACCATAGAGAGCAAGTCAGCTTGGGGTTTTTCCTCCCTAGTTCAGTGCATGAAAAGGAACTTCTGCAGCAAGGGATGGTTGCTGTGTTAGCAAATCACTGGCTGAACTGGTGGTGCTGTCTGTACTGGAATACTCACTAAACCACATTAAAAAAACTCATAAATTGTTTTGCCATAACACAGATCTGCCTGTTCTACTGTGTTTTGGAAATAACCATTTGTTTCAGAAAGAGTCGAATGTGGAAACTATGTCACTGACTTCAAAACACATTCATCCAGACTTTCTTGCGTTTACCTTCTTGCAGCATGACTGCAAAAGCAGTCATTACTGTGTTTCTCTGATACTTCATTATGTAGTCTACTTTTGACTAGCTCACTTTTTGGTGTGGACCATTTCAAACTCGATGCAAAATCTGAAGTCCCATGTGCTTGATGCTTAAGAGGAGATGTTTCATATGGTGTACCGTGACTAGAAGTTTTGGTGAAACAAAACTTGCTTTCTTATCCTCAGCGGAGGAAGTTTGCAGTGGCTTTATTCTTTTATACTTGTTCATTTTAATATTAAAGAAAGTAGAAATTGAGCTTTATGCCCCCTGCAGAAATTACAATGTTGTATTATGTGTCCTGATGTCAGTCTGTGTTCTAGCAATCAATTTAGAGCCTCACTTTGCTCTGTGGCCCTATTTTCACCTTCTCTAACCTCCCTTTCATATGCTTATATGCTGGTTCTTGGTGTTCCTAGATTTTTGTTGTGTATTCTAATGGCAATTTAATTTTGTCACTGAGTAGTCGTATCTAGCTGTTAATTTCTGCTTCTTCCAGGATTTGTTGGATAGGTAGGTTCTAGTTGTCTTAACATCAGTTGCTCTAAGCTGCAAACACACAGCAGAATTTGGTTTGCATCCGTTGTTTCAGTAGAAGTGCAGTTTGAATGTGCTGTAATTTGCAGCAAGTAGCTTTGATCTCTTCAAGAGTGTACTTCTATGAGCAGGGTCATCCGGCCTGCTACGCTACTCATCTACATAGTGATAGTGCATTGGAAGAATTTCTGTCAAGTTTATGTGGAATTTCAAGACCTTCATTTTTCTTATCAGTGAAGTTAAAAAACAGATGTAATTTTCCTGTGCCCCAAAGAATAGTAGACCAGAGTAAGTCAATATATTTTGGCAAGATTCTTACAAATCCACTTTGCTAGCAAGGGTATTTGTTAGTAGCCTTGTCTACCTCAAATCTTCCGTGTTTTCAGAGGAGCCTCCCACTAGTGGTTCTGAAATTGGACTGGTTTTACTAGGTGTTTGGCAAATGTATGAGGAGTTTGATAATATCACAAGTAGCATGGTATGGTAATGCTGAGAGTTCTGTAAATAAAATACGGTTGAATGCCATGAAGCCACTTACTTGGTATGTATATGTGAGCCTCTGCCAATATAGCTGTGCCAGTGTAGTCTTTTTAAGAACCCTGGAGTATGTGAATGTTTATTTTAAGAGCATTGTTTTGCTCAGAAATACAGAAATGCTTTTTCACATGTGTTCAAGAATGTGTCTTTCTGTGGATATGGAACTAATGAAGCCTGCTTTCCTATGGTTTCAAGTGTGTGCCCCCGCCCCGATTCCCTCAGCAGACCTCAGTTTTCCCTTATTCTTGTTGTAATTCTGCACCCACCCTCATATTTCCCACTTCGGTTTCCTGAGTGTGCCCCACGTCCTGCCCATGCAGGTTGCTTTCCTGCTGTGTATGCTGAGTGGATGGCTGTAAAACATGCTGAATTGCGTGTTTGGGCTTGGATGCCTGCAGTGGGCATGCATTAAGTGCATTAGTGTCATTTTATTTGAGGTAATTCAGCTGTTGTTTGTATATTCCAGAAACTCGGAAGAGTGCCTGTGGGGTAGTATACACAGTGAAGAAGCTTCGCAAGGTTGAGGAGGAAGAAACAGTGCCAGCCTGCAAAAAGGCTAAGACTCAAGCTTGAGCCAGTTGTCAGCTGGAACCTCCATCCAGTCTTTACCCAGTGCTGTCTTCCTCCACCCTCCAGCCAGCTCAGTTACTAACTGATTTATTTAGCCTGAAGAAGAATTATTCTTCTGGTTTTCAAGTGAGGAATTCTGTGGGAATGGAAATGCTGACTGGTATTTTACCACATTTGGAAGGTCATCCTATTGCTGGGCTTCTGGCCAAGGGCGGGAGAGCATCACTCCGCTTTGTCCTAGGGCTTCTGGTATTGGTGTGAACTCGCACAATAGAAGGTATCCCTAAGTTGGAAACATTGTGTTGTGTGCACTCTTTTTTTTATTAAAAATTTTTTCAAGAACGCGTGCCTGTTAAGTCTCATTCTTATAGTACCTCAAGTTTTAAAATGTCTCTATACTAAACCTTATAACCACAAGTCAGTAAAGTTTATTTAAGGGCCTGAGAAAATAGTTGTGCAGTAAAAACATATCTGCTTTCTATTCTGTTTTGTGATCAATAACTATAAAGATCCCAGCATCTGTTGCTTGCTAGGAGAAATCTTGAGTTTGTATCACAGTAACACTACCTCAACCTGCCAGACACACACTGCAAATGTTATCCCTGTCCTTGAAATCAAACCATCCCAACTTAAAACCAAACAGTAACATGAGAGGTTTGCCAGAGATGGGAAGGAAGAGCCTAAGGTTATACTGAATGTGTGCTCAGCATGGTGTGCAGTTGCAGCGTAACAGCTGTCTCACCTAGGCCTGAGTGGTCTCCATGTCACACAACTTTTACTGTATCTTGTCATTTTTTTTAATGTCCGGGTTGTTTTGCTGCCTCCTGACTTTCCAGTTTTTCTTCCTGTTAGTGCTTCAGTAAACCTAATCCAAAAAAGGAATTATAACAGATTGTATCAGTGAGGCATTTTCAGACTTCTTCCAAATGTTGACTGAAGTTTTTCTTTTGACCAATGTAAAATTTATGTAAGATACTGTACCTAAGATACTCTTGTGCCAGCTTTACTCTGAATGTTCCAATTCCCTCCTCGCTACAAGAAAGACACTGAAGCTTTGGAGCGTGTCCAGAGAAGGGCAATAAAGCTGTAAAGGATCTGTAACACAGGTCTTACGGGATGAGGGAACTGGGATTGTTCAGTCTGAAGAAGAGGAAGCTCAAGGGGGGACCTTATTGCTCTCTGTATCTCCCTCAAAGGAAGTTATAGTGAGGTGGTAGTCAGCCTCTTCTCCCAGATAACAGTGATAGAATGTGAGGTAATGGCCTCAAGTTGCACCAGGAAAAGTTTATGTTGAATGTTAGGAAAACTTTATCCTCAGAGCGGTCAGGCACTGGCACAGGCTGCTGAGGAGGTGGTGGAGTCACTGTCCCTAAAGGTACTCAAGAAATATGTAGATGTGGCATGGTTAGTGGGATTGGTGTTGAGGGGTAGATGGTTGGATGGATGGATGATCTTAGTGGTCTTTTCCAACCTTAATGATTCTGTGATTCTCTATTTTTATCTGACAACAAGCTGAGAAGCACAAGTTGTGACATGTAAAGTACTGCAGAAATCTTGGAATGAGTTATTTCTGAGCTCTTAGTAGCCAACAAAGCACTCAGTAGGCTAACTGTTTTATAAAATGCTGGTGTAACTTACAAGAGCTTTTGCATCATTCAACAAGCAGTAAAGTATTTTTTCCTTTGATTTTATTTGTCGACATTGTGATATGAGTCTGTTTTATTACTGGTGTTGAGATATAATATTGATGTTATATATAGTGGCTTCTCACTTATGGACTTGCCTCCTAAATAAGGTTCTAACCAAATAAAGAAACACTGGAAATGTGCCTGTTCAGTGTAACTTTTATGAGCTATATACTACCGTGCCTTGGCCAGAGACTCATCAACCTTGAGCATGAGAAGAGTTGTTTTCTAACTAGCACGCAGGAAGAGGCTCTTGAATACTAGATATCCTATTTGTCACTTGTTTGACCTGATCTAGAAAATGTAACATCTGCATCTTTGCTCTTTAAGTGGATACAGTGCTTCAGGAACTGTGTGGGAAGTTTCTTTTCCCCCCAGTTTCCGGGAGCATTGAACTGCTGCTCAGTTATAAAGATAGTTGGGATGAGTTAGCCAGCACTGATGTCATTTCTGTTTCCTGGAAGATATGCTCCCCATGTCCAGATGACTGTGCAGAAATAGCTTGCAAAGAAGGACGGCAAGCAGAGATACGCCATGGTTCTTACGGAGAAAAATGTGTTCTCAGGTGACACATATTACAGTGCTTGTGTGCACGAAGTCTCATCTGTCTAAATCCGTTGCTTCAGTGCAGGATAGCTGGTTGCAGATAGAATAGGCATTTGTTCTGCCTGCTCCTCTGTGGGATTTCTGTAAATTCATTTCCAAAATTGATATTCCAGTAACAAATACTCATTGCAGTCCATTCCTGACCCTGTTTCATTGCCCAGGATTTTGTTTTGGCCACACTGTAAAGTCTGCTGGCTAGAAGCCAGCTTTACTGGCTGGTGAATCTTTGTGGGAGCCTGTGGCATATTTCACTGGGAGGCTGCTCCGTGGGATGTTCAGATTTTAACGGAACATGGCATGTGATGTCCCAGTGAAACTGCACATCAATGTCTCTGCTGGCTGGCCTGTAAAGATTGTTCTGCCAGTACTAAAGCAAAGGGAGAGATACCTTTCTTTCCTAGCAGGATTCTACATCTTCCTTGGCTGGGACAGTTGAAGCTGTGTTGTGTGCTCCAAGCAGTAAGTACTGACTGCTGAGAAACGGGGATTTTAAAGCAAGCTCAGTAATAAAACTGTAGCTTTGTATCTTAATAGCTACTTAAGTACTGGCTTTCTGCTTCTGTACGTGTGTTTCTGTGTGATGGAAAAATAAGAGGCAGTGTTTTTCTAACTGTGGCAGGAAGGTAGCTCAAGAGCTGGATGCTTTAGGCAGCTGACACATTATTTTGAGTATTTATAAATTTTACAGAGGCTAAGGTATGAACTTCAATGAGAGGTAGAACTGTCCAGTGCATGCTCACTGCTCCATAATACGCTCTAGCAAGTACAAAGAACCACTCTGTTTATTTAATCTGAGATAAGTCAGTACAAAATGTACAGAAAAAGCAGTACAAATTTACAAATATACATCATCTGTTTTTACATTCTTCAATCATCAGGCTTTGTAGTAGTCCAGCTTTAAGAAATTCACGTTCCCAGTACTGTCCTCTCACCTTCATCACATTACATCTGAATCCTGCAGTCCATATGGCTACATGATGGAGCTCTGTCCTTGAGCTCTTCATCAGCCACAGTCACCATAGCATGTGTAAACCCCATTACTCAACTGTTCCTTTAAATCCACTTGGGGTCTCAGCAGACCTTCTTCCATTGCTCTTTGTCTTTTCCCCGTATCACCACTCACGTAACGTATTTTTCTGACAGTGAGAATTTTGCAGAGACATGGCAGCAATTGCAAGTGTTAGCTATTGAGAGCTGTGGGAAGGCTTGATGGAAGTTGCTAAGGTTGGTAATAGTGCCATCAAGACAAAAGGGCTCATGTTGCTGACAAAGATTGCATTACAATTTAAAACTATATAAAAAAATAATACTGAGAATCATTAAAAATCACCTTTAAAATAAATAGGAATAAATAAAGCTATTTTAAAACCAGTGGAAATTTAACGCTCAATCTGCCTGATTTGTGGTTTTCAGTGAAGGCATTTCAAATAATCTTGTACAATAAATATCTTCAATAAATATAGTGTGTTCAGGGCTATTTCCCTCCAGGTTCATGTGAAGCATTTAAAAGCAGCAAAAAGAGAGCAGTCTGGCTTTTGTCTCTTCAAAACTTGTTTAGATGGGCGCTCTTATAGGAGTTGTTCTTCAGATTGTTGAACAGCTCTTTGGTGCCATTTTGCCACTGAAGAACGAGGTCCATAGGGGTTTTCCCATCCTGATTAAGATAAACAGAGAAAGCAAGATCTAATTTCAGCTGGTGAATTTATTCCTTCATTCTTCTCTAAATGTTTGTACTGTGCATCTGATGTGAAACCCTTTTGCATGCACGGGGCCAGAGGCACTCTCCTCCCTGAGATCTGAGTCCTTTTGCCCTCCTGATCAATTCCCTGTCTGTTCAGCCTCCTGATGAAATTTCCCTGTATGTGAGTGGGCCTACGCCATGCTGGCAAATAGTGTGACTAGCAGAGTGTGCCACTGTTTCTTTGGGTCCAGTCTAAACTGATTACAAATACATTTAGATGAAACCTCAATAAGCTGTTCTGTTTGACTGAGAATTCAGATAAGAGTGTGTACAGGTTTAATTAGATTATGAACAACATCTAAATTAAACAGGAGTAACTTCATTGTGCAGACAAAGCTGGAGTGAGCATGTTTTGTGCCTTTTGGACGCTGTTTTTCTTCATTTTCGTACCCCAGTGAGGGGTAATGCTGGGAGTGGTCTTGCAGGCTGGGGCAAGGACTGATTTCTTCCTTGCTTCCTCCAGATGTAGTTGATTGCTAATCAAAAGTATTGAGTGGTGCTGGCTAAAGGAGATCTCTCAGTACATTGGGCTCCTGTTGTGGTCTCTGGTGGTTGAAGCCCAGGAGCTGTGCAGACAGCAACTGTCTGTGTGCATGCATATTTTTAATAGATAATATGTGTAATTAAAATAGGGTGCAGTGGTGATTTAAGTTGCAGCTGATGGATGGTGGTTTTAGTATAGGTACTGCTTTTTCCTCTGCTCCCTGACCTCCCCCAAGTTACGCTTTCCCAGTGTCAGCTCTACTTTAATGAACTCTGCAGTGATTTAATAAAGTCTGTTCAAAAGAGTCTCTTCTAGCCTTAATACCCATGAAGCTGCTGTGAAGGGAAACTTTTGTAAAGCATTTTGAATTACTTACGCTGTTCTTAATGGTTAGATCTGCCCCGTAGAGAATCAGAAGCCGGACCATTTTGTAGCGGTTCAGCCTGACAGCGTCATGCATCGGCGTGTCGCCTTCCTAGGGGGTAAGACATGGGTCAGCCAGTGCCACAGACCAGGCCGCACCATGGACCAGGCCACACTGTGTCACTGGGGGCTTTTGTAGGGAACTGGAGCCATGAAGATGGGCAGCAGCCCAGTGCTGAAGGTAAGGATCGGGTGGAACTTACTCTGTCTCTGGCATTGAGGTCTGCTTCGCAGGCAATGAGGTGCTCAGCGCAGTCGTACTGCCCTGTTCTCACAGCTACATGCAGAGGGGTGCTGCGCAGCTGAGTGAGGAGAAATGAAAGATTTAGACTGGATATAAGGAAAATGTTTTTTACAGTAAGTGTAGTAAGGCACTGGTACAGATTGGCCAGAGAGCTGGTGGACGCCCTGTCCCTGGAGACATCCAAGGTCAGGCTGGCCATGGCTCTGAGCAACCTGATGGAGCTGTAGGTATCCCTGTTCACTGCAGGGAGTTGGACCAGGTGACCTTTAAGGGTCCCTTCCAACTCAAATAATTCTATGATGGCAGTCAGTGGCATTGAGCAGGGAAAGGCAGTTCCAGAACAGCCATCAGAAATTATCTACTTGGGGAGCTTGCTGCCTCTAATAAGTGGCTGAGCCCCAGAGGAACATACCTTGTCTCTTGCGTCTCTGTTTATTCCTTTGTCCAGTAAGAATTTCACAACATCCAGGTTTCCCCCCCGGCATGCCCAGTGCAGGGCAGTAGATTCAAGCTATGGCAGGAAAGACACGAGTAATTTAATTCACCATAATGCTCTAAAAGAAGAAATTCAGCTAATTTGATCAAACTTCTAAATGAATTCAAAATCGTTTTTCATGGAAATTAACTTAAAGCCCTTCTCTGTGATTGTTGAGCTGTTTCTAGTAACAGCCACCTCTCCAACACCAATTTCCCCCCACCCAGCTCTGCTGGGAGGGCTGCCCCTTTCCTGCAGGTCTCGCTCTGCTTGCTGTTCCTCTGGTTTCATATTGTGCTGTGAGCATGGCTGGTTGGGTGAGGGGAGCGAGGCTGGCTGATGCCGTCTGTTCAGCAAACAAACAAAGAGCTGGGAGTGGAGGAGTGAAAAAACAGCTGCAGAACCCTCACAGCCAGCATTCAGCAGAGCAGAGGTCTCTCCTGAGTGCAGAGCTCTCCTGGTGGAGAATGTACATGTTGCACTGGGCCCTCAACAGACGTGTGGGACCCTGCTACCTCCAGCACCTTCTCACAGCCTGAAGTGGTCGCCTGACCTTAGCTGTCCTACCCTTCTCAGGGCTTTATGGTTTGTGGCAATCTATTGGCCATCATGCTCCTCCAGTTCCTGCATTTTCCTTCAACCATTTTGGCCAAGCAAGGCAGACATCCCCTCCTGAAACTTCTTCTCAGCAGTGTTATTTTAAGGATAAACTTAAAAGACAGTATAAAGCCTTTCTAGTGCTCCTCTGTTGTGTGTTTGTTTAAGCAGTTACAAAACAATGAGCAATTTTTTTTAAGTACAAGTTGATGGACGTACCATATCTTTCAGTTCAAGCTGGGCTCCGGCTTCCACCAACTTCTTCACTACCTCTAGATGTCCTTCAGAGCATGCCCTGTGCAATGCAGTACGCTTGTACTGTCAATTAAAACAGTGCAAAGTCAGATATCAAGTGTGGCACAAAGAGATCTCTCTAAATCTTTTCTCTCTGCCTCCCTGGGATGATGGCAAATCCATGCTTTATGCTGATTCATTTTCAAGAGCTAATGCTTTTGAGACCTGAAATCTGCTAAATTTTAATAGCATCCTAATAGCAGTGAGCTGCCTACCCAGCATTTCAAAGGGTGTGAGAAATATCTGCAGTGTGGCATTCAAATTTAAAATGATGCCTGTTGAGCTTCAACACGCTATGCTATATTTTGCAAATGCAGCTTATGCATTATGGAGTACAAGGGCTGGCAGCATCACATTTTTTATTTTTTTTCTGTAGTTCTGCAGACAAATTTCTTGTCTGTTCATCTGTAGCATTAGAAGACCATCTGTTAGAGAAAATCGGGGTCTCCTGGTCACCAGTAGCTCTCTTTGAAATTTAAGGATTCTTTTGAAGTAATATTACTTAGGAGGATCCCAGCAGACCCTTATCAATAGAATCCATAATATGTTAAAATTCCAGGATTTATTTACCCAGCCCCACTCCCAGTGCTTTTCTCCTCAAAACTGTGGATACTACAAAACCTACTGGTGAAAGTTATTTTTGTTCTGTAATAAACTTCCTTCTGCAGCAAGCTGCAAAGTAAGAGCATACCTCATCACAGACATCGGGATCCCCTTTATCTGACAAGTATTTTTCAATTACTGGCAACTTATTCTCCAATGCCGCTCTGAAGAACATGGCTATATCCACCGGCCCTGTCTAATGGAGAGAAATATGCAGGAGGTAAATATGAGTGGCACAAAACCCCACTGGTCCTTTCCAAAAGGAGCTCACAGCAGAACTTACAATAACTTCAGGTTCAGGTTCCTTTAAGAGGGGAGCTTTCACTTTCCTGCATTTCTTCTTCTTTTTCAGCTGAATAATTTTTTCAAGGTCCTCCAAGCTTTCGAGCTTTGATCTCTCCTGTAGTTTTTTCTTCTTCAGCTGAAACAAATGAGGAGAGGCAGCAGTTTGAGCTTGGATTCAGCACCTCTTCCCTCCAGAGTGACAGGACAGTGGGTGCTACTGCTCAGCTGAATCCAGTTCAGACACAATTAACTTTGAAATAAGTTGTTGTTTTGATTTGTATTAGGGCTTCAGCTAATGGACCATTAGAATAAGCTGCTAAGTGTACGAGGAAATTCTGCATTTACAGTTTACAGTTTTTTCATACACCATTGTGCTTCTCCCTAAACACTTTCTTCAGCCATATGTTGTGGGATATCATGAGATTTTCTGGCCTGTGCAAGGCCAGGAGTCCAAACAGCCCCACAGTCCCCTCTGGCCCAACAATTTAAGACATCTGCAGCTTATGAGGTCTGAGAGGCCTCTGCATGTTTAACGGACTTCCACTAATCATTTTGCCTTCAACCACTTTCATGCTGTAGCCACTGATTTATTGTAACTTAATCCTATATGATAAAAAAAAAAAAAAACACCCTTAAATGAAGTGCGTTATTTGTAACAATTTTAGCGTTTCAATCACTAAGTGTTGTATTTTAGTAAACTAGAAAGAATGTCATTGGTGTCCTTGAAGGGACAGTTCAGTAAGTATTTAAGTCTTCTTCAAGCCTCCTTGTTTAAAGCGTCCGTGCATGAAGTGAGGATGGGGCACTGCTAGCATCAATGACAAGTGTATTGTCTCTGCTGAAGCATAAGATTTCAGGTACCATAAGGTGTCCTTGGCTTTGGAAGAGTGATTCACAATAAAGGGCTATCTCATGACAAATTCTATCCCATAGTATCTTTAAATAATATGCTGGTAAACAAATTGGTGAGATCCTGACACCCGGTATAGGTTTGTTCTTCCAAATGAATTCTTGTTCAAATTATGCCCATCTCTTCTTTTTGTTGTTCCCTGCATTTGGAGTTTGATCACTGACTTAATGGAAAACATTCTGTTGGCTGAATAAGCTGTGGAAATCAATGGGGAACCCAAAAAAGTCTCAGGACACTGTGGTTGTTTTAGATAGAGGAACTAAAATAAAATAAAATAAAATCCTAGTTGAAGGTGAAGGTCAATATCTGCATTAATTTTAGTATTTTTGAGGCTCACCCCTCCACCCTACTTTTTCAGAATAAAGTATTGTGCCCCCTGCTAGTTAAACATTTTCATTCCAGAATTACTTATCTTTTTTAAGGCCGCTTGGTTGTTAATTCACCATATTGTGTAAAATATTACAGCTACAGTATTTTGGGGAAAAAGAGGCATCAATTCTTAGGGCTATGGGGAGAACTGTCATGCTGTAGGAATACAAAATGAAACATTTCTGTAGACCAGTATCATTTCCATTTGTTGTTTTTTTCCCCTAATGTGCCAGTAAACACAATGCAGAATTTTCATTAAAATATTATTTTCATGATAGATAGGGCTCCTGGTTTCAGAAATGTGCCTTTTTGCCTTTCCTGAGTTGGTTTTTTTTAGCATCATCTATCCGGTGTGCTGAGGGTGTCTCCCTGGCTGTGTGCGTTCTCCGCACCATCAGCTGGTGACCTGGGGCAGGAGGAGCCCCCAGGGTTTTGGTCACACATCAGAGGGGGCACCGGGGTTCTGCTTCAGAGTTACTGCCTGCATCAGTTGGCTGCAGGAGTCAGCACATCTCTGCATTCAGTGAGTACTAGGGCAGTGGCTTCCCAGGGGCTTGTTTATCTAGCCCACCATGCACGTATTTCTAATTTAGGAGCTGAAACTTCACAGAGTGCTGAAGAAAGTGTACGAAAGATGATAAAAACCCAAGCACAAAATCCAAGAGCCTACCTCTGCCTCATGCTGCTTCTCCTTCCTGTGAGCCGAATCTCCTTGGGTTGGTAGGTGATCAGAGGCTGTCTTTAGGTCATCTTGCTTCTCTAATTTTACCGCAGCTTCATACTCTCCAGTTTTAAAGTCCTCAGGGAGGAAGCTGCCAGTCTCTTTATCATCAGTTTTCTTCCCAGTCACCTGTAAAGAAAACATGTTATGAGCATCAGTTTGATGACCAGAGCAGGCACCCTCCGGGAACATGGGTCAGCGTGTGGCAGACTGACTGCAGGCCTCGTTCAGCCTGTGCCTGGATGGGAGGTGTGTGTGGGTAGCTGGGGCAGGCTTGCTTGCAGGCAGATCTTCCACAACCCCAGAGCAACCCCCTGCTGGCATCCTCGGGTTTTGGGTTAGGTCCATGAGACCACCTCGGTGTAACTCCCTGCTCGACTGGCGCTGAGCTGCTACTATGCTACAAAAGCCATTGAGCTGCAAATGACGTCCTTTTTGTTCAGAATCTTCTTGCATTTCCACTCACCAGCAAGTGCCAGACCTATCAGAAAGCTGTAAAAGGCTCTGCTGGAAGGAGCCACCCTTAGCAGGCACCAGCACCCCTTGAGCAGGGGAACTGAGCAGTCAGAGTGGGAGGACACGCTTTCCCCCTTGGGACCTTACAGTCTTACTGAAACACACACAGTGCAGTTAAACTGGGTTGCTGAGTAATTTCAAGGCTGATCTTACCCATTGCTGTCAGTACCGAAGTCCCCATTTATAGCACTTGGCAAATGAATGTGAGGTAGCTGCTGTGCTGAAGCTGCGTGATGCTGTGCTGCAGCACAGCTCTTCATAGCTTTCGGAAATGTTTCAGATGCTTTATTAAGTATGTTCAGAGAGATAACTTGTTAAACTTAGTGGAGGTTATGATGAACTTTGAGCATGGTTCAGTAAATGCATGTGCTCTTGACTAGCTTTCCATTCAATCACACTCGTAAAGTTGTATTTGTTATAGAGTTTAACACTAGAGAAATTGTTAGGGCCTTGCCAAGAGTTAAAGATGGTATTGACTAGTCAGTGAATGTGAGTTTAATCTTAACAGTGCCATCTGGGAAAGAAAAAGGAGTTCCTGTGTAATACTCCAGTGCTTTACTGGATTACTTCTGTTTTCCCTGTCTGTCGGCCATAGTTAGTCTGAAATCTGCAGAGAAAGGTTCTATGGCTTGTGATCTGGTTTAGATAGTGGTTTTTGAAAGCTTGTTATACCATGAACAGCAGTGAGCATAGGAACTGTTAGTAATGCCTGGTGTTGGCTTAAAAGTGGAAAGAGAATAATTTGGTTTCCCTGCATTGCCGTATTTTCCCCAGCCTGTTACTGGATTAGGATTGTAAAGTTAGTAGCTCTGCATATATATGCATGTCAATCAAGATCAAGGGAAAATACACAGCTAAATTTTGGTCATTCTGTACTTCCTCATGAGTTATGTTCTGATGCAAAATCCAAATGACTGTGTAGTTATACCTGTGACAAGTCCCCTTCCCTAGCAAAAGTTAGTGGAAATACAGTAGGATAACGAGGATAACAAATTATAGCATATACAGGTTTTGAGCATTCAGTGCTGGTAACCTGCACTGTCACTTCAGTGATCCGTAAAGGATGTCTCTGTCTGCCTGGTAAAATGACAGTCTAGAAAGGAAAGTAATTACAAATAAATGAAAGAAGGTTGTACCTACCAGCTCTTCTACTTTCATCATCATCATGTTTGCCAGTGTTTGAAGGCTGTACTCCCCTCTGGATGAACCTCCCAATGCTCAAGCAGGCTCTGCTGGGACCACCACGCTAGCTTTGCTTATATATCTTTGGGAGAGCTATGCTTGAATGAGATAATCTTCCAACCTTGGAATCCAAGTACGCCTGAAGACCTGCCAGCTGGGAGGTAGGCTCGCACTCATTCCAGACATGTTAACTAGCCAGATCCAGTGTCGAGACCGGGCGGGGGCGTCAGGCGGGTGAGGGCGGCCGAGTCCCGCAGTCTGACCGCACCGCGTATGTGCATCGGAATGAAATGTGAGCTCATCGTGCCTTTGGCCGTGACCGCATGGCTCAGCAATGCGAGTCATCCTGTGTTCCTAGTGCCCACTAGGACAGCTGTCTGTTGATGTAGCACTATAACTTCATCTTTTTTTTTTTTTTTAACTGACATTCAGATGACTTCAAGATGCTGGGAAGGGTAAGTGGCTTATGTACAGTACTTGGAGTCACACCTTCCTGATAAGGGGATCGTGACCCCCTAAGTCTCAGAAAGCCATTCTTTTCATTGCTATTTATTCTGGGATGATAAAGAGTTTTAGGGGAGAGGGCTTTTCTCATCATGATGACAGTCTTCTATATTTGTTGGGAGGAATTTTCTGAAGGGATTACTAAACCAGAATGATGTCTCTGGTGCTAAAAGAGACTATGACATGAGAAGTTACAATCCATGTAACATGTCACAATAGCAAACTTCGCATTTTTCTGGGATGTTGACAGTGATCGTAAGCAAAATAATAAATTATGTCATATGCCAAAAAAGTAAAACTAATGCCATTTTCTCAGACAATATTTTTCATTTGAATGCAAGAGAATAGGTGCACAAGGGTGACTTGTTCAGTTTTGCTGGTTAAGATGGGTTACAGAAATAAACAGTTGTTGGCTGTGCCAACTCCTGTGTAACAAGGAGTTACGAAGTGCTTTGGAAATAATAAAGGGGCAAGCTTTTCTTGTGTCATAAATTAGAATAGCCTGGAAGGAGGAGAATGAACACCAGCAGAAAGCAATCTTACAACAGGTAGAGGCACTGATCTCAGCATTAAAAGAGTGTGAATAAATGCCAAGGAAATCAGTTCTGCATTGCTCAGAGCCTCTATCCGGTGGGGCACAAGCACGGCAAGTCACCTGGCCAAAATAAGTCCAGCTCAGGTGCTTCCAGTACAACATGTACGTAAGAGCTCCACCGCACTAAGACCTAGCTATCTTGGGTGTTGTTTATCTCATTAGCATCATTAGCATGCTATGTTCATGGCACTGACCTTTCAAGGTGTCTCTCCTCTGAACTATCTACCAGTAATGTGAGTACATCCAAACTTGTCTTCTAGTGCCCATCATACCTATGCCCTCCCTTTCCCTGAAATGAAGCTGGACATCAGGTGGTTCCCTTACTACTCAGAATATATATGACATTAGAGGATGAGCCCCAGAACTAAAATAGAGTATGTGGCAGCTCGAGAGCCTTTCGGAACATTTTTTTCCAAACCTAAGTAGAGTCAGGATATCATTCCCGGAGAGTGGTATGTCCTGAATCACTGCAGGGCCCTTTCTAGCATCAGTGCTGTGCTCCTGCTACGTGTCTGTGATCAGAGGCAGCTCTGCTTAGCATTTTCTTGTCTGCAAATGCTCAGTAACAGATTATCTTTCTCTGTATTATTCTGTGAATCTTATGTGGGAGATCGTCTTGAAATTCGCAGCTCTAGTAGGATGGCTGCAAAGATCACTCCTTGTTTAGTGGTAACAGATCACATCAGAGAACTGGCAGCCCGGTATATAAAACTAGATCAGCAAAACCTAACCAAGAAGGTGTAAGTGGGTTGATCTTTCCCTGCAAATGGTCAGTGAATCCAGGGCCCACATGGGCTTTACACCTCAGGGTTCCGAAGGGAAACACAGACCCACTTCTCACATTGTGCTGCCAAAAAACCCCAGACAACCACATGCAACAATTAAAGCATCCAGTCCCTGCTGCCTACAGAGAACCAGTAATAAAAGTGAATCTTCCTTGATAATCCTGAGTTGCTGTGTAAAAAAAAAAAAAAACAAAAAAAAAACAAAGGCTGCAATCTAAGTTAACCAGATGATAAACGCTCATAAGCTGAATGTCATGTAAACCAGGATAATCATTCTGAGATAGCTGATACAAACCTGTGCATTTTTACTCTAACCCTGATGCTTATTGCTATAGCTTAATGTTTGAGGGCAAAGTAGTATAATGGGCTTGCAGCCTTGTGCTGGGTTGTAACCACTTAATCCCCTTTCAACAAGTGATTTCTTGCATCTCTGTTGAGGTGGTAATAGCAGATGGTCAGTGGGAGATGTGTAACGGGAATCTGGAAAACACTTGCTGGTCTGCTAACGGATCTGCAATGAGCTGCAAGGTGAAGGCAACTGATATTGCCATGAGAACTATGCAGAGGAAAACACAAAAAGGCAGCAGGCCCATTCCCATATATCAAAGGAGAAGTTGTCAGAGCAGTGTGAAGAACGCTTGTAAGTAATTTCTAAAGTTGTTAATAGTAGAGGGAAAGCCTTATGTGTGATAAAAACAATATTACCACTTCCTGTCAAGTGTATCACCATCGTGTTTACGGTGTTGTCACTGCTATCCTGGCTGACGGGCACCTCCCAGCCTTCTGCCCTTGGCTCTGCCCTTGCACCCAAGGTGTTGCCCTGTGTGGTGCCTGGCTGTCTCTGGCATCTCCTGCTGCCATATAGGCAAAGGCAGGCAGACAGCAGGGGCTGGGACGTGCTTGTGCACTGCAGAGGGCGTGAATCCAGCAACCCATGTTCTTTGAGTGTGCAGCCATGGGTAATGCATACCCAAGGTACTCCTAAGGAACAGTAACCCACAGCTTTCTCCTTCAGTGTGCAATGACTTGTTTCTTTCTCTGAGTGAGCATCCATGCATTATGTATATTCATACACAGTGGAACACTAAATCATAGTATATTGTGAGGACTGTGTTTGTTTCAGTCTCTCTTTTAACTATTTGTTTTCCATAAAAGGCAGGAATTTATTTGGCTACCATATAAACTCTTCGATATTTATTGTTGCCAAGCAATTTGGGTATATCGTTCAATGCCCTCACTTTTTCAGCACACTGGTATATATGTATATTTGTTTTATTTAGATGATCAGGGAATTATTATATCACCTGTTTAAATCAACTTTGAGACTTCTCATAAATGTATGCATTTGTGGGTATCAGGTTGAAGAGAAACAAATTGTCTCCTTGGGGAAACAAACAAAACCGATTTCACCTAGGAATGCAAAGTTTGTTTTAACTACAGAATTAGAGTATAAGAAATTATTAAATTAACAGCAGGATGTGATTATAATTCCATTTGTTTATATCAGCTGTTGAAGAAGCAAAGCAGTTGCAGTCTGACATGTTGCTGCTCTGGGCTGCACGGTGCTTTGGTGAAACCCAAACCAGCAGTGAGTCATTGATTGCATCACTTACTGTAGGGCTTAAAAAAACCCTCCTCAGATGACATTAGGGCTGGGATTTCCATGCAATCTGAAAAAAATACAGTGATTTATATTTAAAAACAAGGGACTGGAATGTATCTGAGACCTTGAGCTCTAACACAATCACACTTGCACAGTACGTGTGAATCTGGCTAGTTCACCAGAATGGCTCTCAGTTAGGCAGCGAAATGCAGCTTAAGGCACCAGAACAGTTATCTGTCAGAGGGGTTATCTGCTGGCTGTGCACTCGGCCTTCAGTCAGCAATCTTGGTCAAGTTCTGTGTATCCAGACCTGTGCCAATGTTATGTTCACGTAACATCCTACTACGTTTTTACGTGCTCAGCTGTGGCAACAGGGTTTGTTTGTGCCAATATGGAGTTGTACAGAAGGTTTCTGCCATTCATAAATACTGCAGAACAACTTCAATCAGTCAGAAAAGGAAACCTAGAGGGCTGCAGTACATGTTTTCATCTATACAATGAGAGAGTGCTCTGAAATCCTGGTCATGCTGATAATCCAGCAGGTACCCAGGCTGGCAACTGCTCTGCAGTGAAGCACATCTAGTGCTTTGACTAGCATCAGAAAATTCAGCTTCATTCCAAAGTGACATTTTCTGCCTTTCCCTCAGTGTTTTGAATTTCACTCTGTCTGACTTAGAGCCTCCCATACTGAATCTTACTCTACATTTCCCTGAGATGAGGCAAGAGATACCTTGTAAGTACCGCTGTTCCAATAGTATGATACCTTTTTTGCTTTGTAAGCCTAAGGAGATGCTCTAGTTTTGAGTGATACAAACATCTCTCTGAAGTGCTTCAGGAAGATGCGCCACTGCTCTTTCGAACGCTCTCCAGAGTTTCTACTGTTTTAAGTCTGGACATGGTATCCTACTAGCATCTACCTCTTGAATACTTTCAAGAATTGCATCCAACCACTGCATTTCCCTGTGGCACTGCATTATAGCATTCACTGAAATAGTCCTCTAACAGGATTCCCAAATCTCTCTCCAGGCAGAATCAGCCACGCTATAGTCATAACATGCCAGAGCAGGAAGGACCCTGGGAGATCATCTAGTACAAACAGGGTCAAAACATAATATGGATAAGGTTACTCAGGGTTTCATCTAGTCAGCTCCTGAAAACCTCCAAGGACGGAGATTTCACAGACTCTCTGGTCATCCTGCTCCAATGCCTGAGTATCCCGATAGCAATTTTTTTTCTTATATACAGTTAAACTTTCCCTGTTTCAACTTATGACCACGGTCTTTAACTTTCCTCCTGTAGACCTCTATAATGAGTCTGGCTCTGCCTTCTTCATAACCTCTTTATATGGTGCTACAAGGTACCCTGGGACTTCCTCTTCTTCAGGCTGAACAAGCCCAGTTCCTGCAGCCATTTCTTCCACTGTAAATTCTCCAGCCCCCGACCATCTCAGGACTGATTTTACACCATTGTTTGGACACGTGATGAAAATACTAAACAATGCTGGGCCAGGAACTGATCCTTGTGGGAATCTGCTGGAAATAGTTCCACTTGTTTGCTCTCTCCACACTGAGACTGACACGTTGCTATCTGTCAGGGAGCCAGCTCTTAGTTCTTCCAAAGTGCATCCTTTCAATTCCATATAATGCATGCTTTTTAATCATACCAACACATGCTATGAGTGAAATGCTTTGGCAAGACTCTAATAAACTGCAGTAACACACGTGCTACTCTCAACCAAACCTGTCATGGTGTGGAAGGAGACTTGTTTAACAAGATCTACTTCACTCCCAACCACATAGATTGGTTTTCACTGCATTTAAAGGGGTCCAGTTCTTCCCTGATAAAGTTTTGGTTAATCCTTTCCGCTGTTTTCCCAGAATGCAGGCAGGTGTGTCAGCCTGTCATTATCCTCTTTCATCATTTTCAGCCATCTGGAAGAACTTGGGAGCTAAAGAAAAAAAATTGTGTCAGATGATGGACTTGGAAAACCTTGTGCCCTCTCTAACACATCACAGTATCAAAGGAGTCTGTTATGGCACTTTGGGATGGACTTCTGTATTCTGTTTCATTTCAAGAAAAAATGTAGTGAATGCAAGAAAGAGGAAGAAAGAGGAGCAACTGATCTAAATTGGTTTCTCTGGGCCTGGAAACTGCAATGCATTAATCTGCAGGCACTGTTTTTTGTTTGCTGATATTTCAAAAGAGAAAATACCAAATATTTCCCCCATAGCAATTTTCTTTCAGCAGAGGCATCTTCACACCAGAGCCAGGTGGATAAGGTGAATGTGCTGTAGGCCTTTGTTCCCCAAATTCATGAATGTGTCTGTGTTAAAGAATGCAAAAAGTCACTTGCCACTGCCTAGCCAGCTCTTGCTGAGCCTGAGTTAAGCCCGTACTCTGCCTTTATCTAACTCACATACCATGTACAAAATTGCTAAGAGCTTTGCTTTTTGTGTGTCTCTTCAGACACACCTGCCTTGTCAGATAACCAAGGATTCTCACCAGGTGACCACCAGTGATGTTCCAATCAGAAGAGAAAGAAGAGGTCACTGCCTTCTCTGATGCTCTGATCCAGATCACAGCACTGTCTTTTTGTTAAGTGAGTGTCCATTCAAACCTGCTGAGTGAACCTGTGCTTTTTTATCACACTGTATTGTAAAGAGAGGAAAGGGCATCACTTCCATATTCAGCAGCAGGAGTGGGAGAGCTGGTCTGGAGGAAATGGGAAATCACCCAGACCATTGCCAAGAAACTGCAGCTTGTACACGTAGCCCAGTTTTGACTAGTTATTTTGTGTTTGGATTTTGTTTTTCTGATATCTCACTGCAGTTCTTTGTTGAGGCAGGAAGTGGAAGAGAAATAGTGAAACATTTCATGTCCTTTGGGCTCCTGGCCTCCCTGTGTCCAGAAAGTTTAGGAAATCTCTGATGACCAACTTTGCCTGATTTCCAGCCCAAATGGATCAGGAAATTCTTTTCTCTCATTTTCCATGTTCTTGAGCCTTGTTTTCAAAAGGTCAAACTCATGGCCACAGCCAAACTCATACATTTGCACATGCCTTATTGGCATGCCAAACTACTGAGTTCATATGCATGTACAGATGAATTTGTGGTTGTCCTCAAAATTTCCTGTTAGGCTTTCCTCCTTTTGTGTTGGGTCATAGAAGGCAGAGGAATTCCCCCCACCCCTCTTTTGAGGTAGGGATAAAAGATTTCATTTTAAAAATAATTGATATTTGTCACCTCCTCTCAGAAGTCACCACCAGGTGACCCAGAGACCTGCACAGATGGTAAGAATTGTTGTCTTGATGAAAAGTCAGTCAATCAATCAGCAACTAGAGAAAAATGTTGCTGATTCATTCTGAAAAGAGCCAAAACAAAACACTGCCATGTGCTTTTGAAGCTCTACCCAGCAGTAAGAATGCTATTGGTGTATGCTCCATGCTTTTCACTGCAATGGTCATTTCATTTTAGAGGTTCACTGCTGTATGCAGTGTCTGTCTCAGAATCACAAATGGTGAATTTGTGGTACTAGCTCTAGTAAATCTAAAGAAATGGATCCCAAGAACATGCATCCACTCCCTCAGCTTAATACATCAGATTTCATGGAAAATTTTATAGCTCAATGCTAATGATGTTGGAAATGGTCCTGCTTTCCCTAGGGTTTTTTAAAGGAGGAAGAGCACAACAGTATCAGCCATAAAATGTCGATGGGAAAATGAAAACATCTTCTCATTGGAAATGAATGTCTGGTAAAATGAGCTCTCAGAGCATTGCAGTATCACTTACAGGAATACATGTAGCTGTGAAGCAGACCTCCAGCCTGTTGAACCAAGCGTCTTAAATACAAGTAAAATTTTAGAACTGTCAGTGCCAGTTCATTAAGAAGTAAAGTCAACTATTAAAGATACTCTGCAAGTGCAGTTAACTTTCTACTTATGATTTGTACAACCAAGAATTAGTGGGAGAAAATAATAAGTTTTACCTTACGTGTAGATGAAGCAGTTCCTGGATATGAACTCACACGGCTATAATGCAATATTTGAGTTTTACAATTTTTTACTGTATTTTTTCAGAAATGTGGAATAGTAATGTGAAGACAATTTTACCAAAGATAGAATTACTAAATGATGGCAGTGATACATTGCTCAGATTTGGAGCAGACTTCTCCTTTCTGCATCAGGCACCTGCAAAAACTTCTGTAGCCCAAGAGTCACTGAAGAATGTGTGTTGGGTTGCCCATTTTTCTGATGCTGGAAGGGAGCAGTCAGAATGCATGTTCCCACACAAGGTACAAGTTAACAAAAAAGCAGCCTTCACATTTCAGATAAGATGATGGAAGGATATTCACATCTGTAGTAACTTCTGACTTTATTGCTTAATTTTCCACTGATCTTTCAAAGAACTGCTTTTTTTACCGAGCTCTAAACAGTAGTGTGCATGTGTTCATTATATCCTAGGGCAAGAAAAGACTGTAGAAAATAGATGAAACCAAATCCAATTTTGCTTTTCTTTTCTTTATTACAGAATTATTGGTGTATGCATAAAAATAATGATTGTGTGTTTATTTGGTGGCTGGCTGTAACAGAAGGAAGACATCAAAAAAGTTGTATTTATCCCTGAGTGGCCAGAAGTAACTGATAAATAACACTGGAAAAAAAATTAGTATCTCAAGTAAGGGGTTAAAAAGTGTTGTTGTTGTTGTTGTTGTTGTTGTTGTTGTTGTTGTTAATTACAGCTGTACATACAAGAGTGTCACTTGTTAATCTCTTATCAAAGCGTTCTATTTTTCTTTGATCTAACTATAATTTATTGAGAGCAGTTGCCACAGGCATCTGTAATCCGGCTTTAAATCCCTGTATGCATTCCATTCTGTTCTGTGCTGGCCTTTTTCCATCCACTGTGGTGAATGTATTCTCCCTTTTGTCTGTATGTGCATCTCCCATTTGTCTCCACTGGAGACTCATGTACTCACATACATATGAATTGTATCCTCAAATGCATGTTTTCTTCGTATTTTATTTCATATGTTCATTAATTAATGTGATTCATCACTATCTAGGGAGTTGTCAGTTGAACGTATTAATGGAGCCTTCAGAAGTGAGGAAAAAGCAAACATTTTCTTGCTTGTTGTTATCTAAGAACACTGGTAGGGACACATGGTAGCAGCTTTCCCAGAGTGATAGTGTTTCATCGACAGCTGTAGGAGATTTTTATAAGAGTGAAAGGGAAAGTTTTGAACCTCAGATTGAGCTGGAAAATGGTATAATTTCTGCCACTTGTAAATGCCAAGGCAAGTGGGGTGGGCAGTTCTGAAGCAGACCCATACTTGACCTGTACTTGCAGGGAGGTGGTGATCATTCTTACATACATGAAGCATTTTGCATGGGTACACTGTCCCAAAGCCATTGAATTGGCACAGAATTACTCCAGTGGAATGTACATCTCTGAAGACTATTTTTAATGCACTCAGAAAGTAATGTACCCATTTGTTACTAAAAATAAAACCAAGCGGCCATCAGAAATTACAAGGAACTCAGGTGTCAGCCTGGAATCAGTTAACTTGTAAATGGCCTCCATGTTCATAACACAGTTACAGTTGTATGGAATCAGACCATGTGGTGTCTCTGGAGACTTTAAGTGTAAGCCTATAGATACGTAACTGAGCAGATGAATAGTCAAGAAATTTTATGACTAAGCTAAATTACTGTACCTCATTAACTGAGTCATGGTAGGCATAGCCATCCATACGACCTCCATGTTAGGCATACTGACATGTTGATAAGGGCTGTGACACTGTGACCGCTCCTGGCTCCTCAGCTCCCCACAGTGACTCACTGTATGAAGATTTGCATGTTGCCTTGGCTTAAAGAAACATTCTATGCAAGACTTTTTCCCGCCTCACCTTTTCCGTGGTAACATATACTCTTTCCAGAGAAACAATATAGAGGTGTCTGATGAAGTTTACTTAGCGCATTCTGAAGACTCATCACCATCCCAGTGACACGTCAGTGCTTACCTTTAAGAAGCTCTTTAAAGCTGCTATCACACTATCACAGGTGAACCAATAAAAAAAAAAAAAAAAAAAAGCAGTGTTCAGAAGTTGTAAAAAAGTAGCATTCAAAGTTCTCTTTCATCTTTGGCACTTTTCTCTCATACAACTATTCCTTTTTCTTGTCTGTGCTAGAGAGTGGAGACTTAGTCAGGGCCAAGACGTGTGACAACACGTGACTCACCTTCTTCACCTGCTTTTCACTGAGGTGACTTCTCCATGGGAGACAGTTACATGTGGCTTCAGGTTGCGTTAGCAGTTCAAGGACCAGAGAAAGACACGTACTCCAAGACTTGCAGAAAGATCACCTCCCGTTTTCTTTGTGTTAGAAACTGCTTTTCTGGATTTAGAGACCAAGTTCCATCCCACATATTATGGATTATCAACCCCATCTTGTTCTTTCAGTACAGACACTTTGAGGAAGAACCAGGCCAATGGTGAGGATGCTCAGATGATTTTCTAGTCATAGAAAAAATAGTAGAGCTTGACAAATTAGAGTGATGTAGTGGATGGAAGATCCAACTTCATCAGAAATAATCTTTTATTGGAAAAGAAGAAGAAGGCAACAATGAAGAGCTCAGTGAGTACTTTCTCTTAGGCATGCATTTTCTTTGAAGTGGTTACTTCAGCGGTCACAGAATTTCTTGACACAAAACTGGGGCGTAATGCAAGCATATGCTATGCTCGATTGACTTTTGATCTGAGAAAAAAACACTTCAACATTAAATGACCTAATGTTTACTTACAGACTGAGCTCAAATCTGGACTCGTTCTTCCCCAGATTGCTGAAGAATAATATCTGTTTTGAGAGGTATCTGAGAGAGGTAGCAGAAAGCCCACTCTGCACATAGGAATTGTTTTGTTTCTGCATTTATCAGGAATTTTCTGTCACGTGTCACAAGGTGCATCCTTGTGCAGGAGCTGCTACTTGCAGCCTGACTGGTTCCTTTGTGAGCTGATGGTTTCCACTGCCTGCTGACAGGCTTTGAAATGCTGAGCACTAATCATTGTGTAAGGACATGCCAATTTCACCTTGACACAAATAGCCACAAGCATAAATTGCATAAATTCAGTCTGTATAGAGAGTTTATACATGTAAGTGAATTAGTGGAGTATGGATTATTGAAGCATAAGAAGACTAATGAACTATTAGCCACAACAGAAGCGCTCTCCCGGGCAAAAATAAGCATTACTATGCTATCAGTACTGAATGACCAATTGCTGCAAGCAGGAGTTATAATTCTGTACTTGTCAGAGTAGTCAAAAAGAGTTTGTTAAACCAAAATTTTCAAACCCAGACTTTTATATTGTATTTACATTATTGTATTTCCAGCATTACATTCAAGCAAATAAGTCAATTTTTTTTTTTACAGTGAACCAATAATTTGACCTGTGGATTATCTGCACCTCAGGTTATTAACTGTATTTCTCTTTTTGAGTAGTAAGCTCTCCAGTACATATCTTTCATGAGTTGAAGGCTATGGCTTAAAGAGTTGTCAGCCCCTTGAGATGCCATAAGTGAGTGTGAAGCCTCCTCCATAATCAGCTCTTGCCTCGAACTGGCTAAAAACCAGCTGGCTGAGCTAGTATATCCAAAACAGACATGGTGCTAACAGAAAAAGCCCCTGAGCAATTCTGTTACTACATAAGAGCACCATCATTTAAAAACAAATCTCCAAATCATCTGTTAGTCTGCGCTGGCTTTTGGTAGCCCAATAACAACAATATAGGGGCTACCTTCCCAGTAGGTTGTGCTGTTTCTTTACGGGATTTGACACAGGTTGCTCCAGTTCACTTAAGATGACAAACAACCATTTTACCCTCTCCTTGACCAGCACACAGAAATTTATCTCACTTATGTCCTGATGGCTGTGAGCTGTCAGCTCATGAAGAAACATCATACAAAGGAGAACATCCTATGGAAGGCATTGCTAGGTGCATTAATGACCACAAACATCACCATTTTGATGTCTCCGGCTTGTCTCTGCACCAAAAGTAGGCCGATATTTGTCCAAAGCCAACTGACTACAAAAACTCAGCCACAAGACATTGCTGACAGGAACAAGCTACTAATATCAGTTCTGCTCAGAGAAGAGAGATGAGAGCATCTGTTCTGAAAAATTCACCAAGTGCTTCTTGTTCTATGCATGGGTGAGCTTCCTCGATCATCTTTTCCTAGCTTGCAAGGACAGCTAGCATCTAGATTATTGTGAGGCTGAAAAACTGTAATGATCTCGTCGATCTTAGCATGCTTCTTACCTCATTAGGACAGCTTGAGCATGAGAGATGAAAGGGAATAGCTGCTAACAGTATCTTTAAAAAGGACACGAGTTTTTCGTTAGTCATAATAGTCCCAAGAGAGAAAGAGGAATCAAGTAACTGTGAGAAGTACCAGTCAGAAATGGACAAATTTAGCTGCTATGAGGGGCCGAACACAGAGCTGGGAGCACTCATCCCCATCAGAGCAAGGCAACACCACCTCCGCAGCTGCACTCCCATGGGGCCTCTAGGACCAGGCAAAATACGTAGGGTCACAGGCTTGCAGGATTTGGGCTGAGGACTATAACCTCAGCAACTGCTGGCTCTCCCTTCTCTCTGTACATACAGGGAATGCAAGCCCCTTACACCACAAACTATTCCCAGAGGCAGCTGCTAGGTATTCATAACAAATGTCTGATTGCTAAAACTGTGTGCTGTGGGCAGTGTCATCTTTCGCGTCACACAGGGACAACTGTGTATTCTGCACTGTGGCTGGGATACTGAGCTGTCACTCTGAAGTCATCTGGGCTCCCGGGAAGGGAGCTGCTACCGAGCAGGAAGGTCTGGCCCCTGCTGATGCCTCCTAGCATCCAGGGGATAGCTTCTAATGTAATTGGCATTACCAGAACTTATAGATTATGGATGGCTCCCAGAGCCAGGTATCTGCCACTGGTGCCTCTCTGCATCACAGTCATTTGCAGACAAACCACCCAAAAAATCAGTGAAGTGTACAGGGGTGCAGGCCAGTTACTGAGCGATGCCTTCCATGCTTCAGGCCTGATACATTCACGTGTGCAGATCCCTGCGCTGTGTGGGTCCCAGTGCCCTTGGGACAGATCAGCCCGAGCACAAGTGGGTGGTGGCACAGTTGCTCTGATTATGTGCCCAGTTCAGGCACACCCTGGATGTCCTGGACTTAATGAAACATTTGGAACCATTTTGCTGTGTGCACAGTGACAACTTGGCTGTGATTTCCTGGTGCTCCGCAGCCAAATAACGGGGAGGTTTCCTCCTGAAGCAGTAGGCTGGTGCACATGGTAATCAAACCTAATTGTCTGTCTTTCTCCAGCTCCAAATCTAGGTTTGATGGTCAGTTTTGAACTCAGAGCCAAAGGCTCCTTCAGATAAGAAGGAAGCATTACTTGGTTTCTCTGCTTTGTGGCACAAAACACATTGGAGCCCAACTCTACTCCTCTGAAAGGACAGACACACTGCATTACACAGCATCTACCTTTAAAAGCTTCTGGGATAATTTTTAAAATGAAGAGAACTCCCACACGATTTCCTTCTTGTTTACTGGACACATGCTCTCACAAAATAAATCCAGCAGCAAAGGGGATTGGTGAGGGAAGCCGAGCAGCACTCATCCTTGGTTTCACTAGCAGTCTCATAGGTTGAAAATATCCCCCCTGTATATGCATCTCAGTGTGTATTGCTGTTACACAATGCCCTGTGCTGATTGCAGTCTATGTGTTGATGACCAGATAGACCAGAGCAAGTTTGTGCTGTAGGATCCGTGTGAAGAGACACTGCAAGGTCTGTTATCAGGTGAGGGAATGGCCTCCTCCTGAAATGGAGTTTAAGTGAGACTTGCAGAGGATCTGAGCTTTGGCTTTCATGTACATGGGAAGGATCCTTCCCCACTGATGTTGTTACTGAATCTGCATTTTTGAATGTCCTGAACAGATCACGTTAGGTTGGAATGAAATCCATTCACAATTACATTTCTGAAATTGACACAACATGATTCAGCATGAATACTGTTATACTAAAAATAAAAGATTTGGTGGTTATGGAAACCATACTTTGCTCCTAACTATTCCTATACTATTCCTTTGCTATGTTTCTCTTGTGGCTTTTCTAACAAGACAGTGAAAGTGAGCCTCTAATCCCTAACCTCTAATCCATGACACTATATTGTAGCATACTACACCATTCTAACTAAACCCTTTAGTTCCTTATGTCATTTATATTTTCCATCTCCCACCCACATGTTCTGGATCACATGAGGCATAGTAAGCCTGTTCACAACACAAAAGACATATATCCACACAGCTGCAGCATTCTGATATTGATTTACATAGATAGGTACTTATAAATCACAACATTCTCCTCTATGGCAGCATGATTTAACGTAATTTATTAACATCCACACCATAGCTTCTTAAAGCATTTGGAAACAACACTACTTGTGGATTATTATATTTTCATGAAATGGTGTAACAGTTTATTAGAGTACTGGGATGCTATTGTATCCAAATGCAGCATACAAATGTTCATCACAGATATTTAGACTCATAACAAACTTTACAAGACACCACCATGTCCTTTTGTTTTAGGTCCCTGGTACCCCCCCACACTGCTAGCAGGCTGTACTGAACCCACAGGTGTTCTTGTTCAGGATGCCTACCTACTGCTCTCCTGGCAGGCAGTGAAAAAGAGGAGGGGAGGGGAAGGAAGGGGACAGGTGGGCTGTATGGGGTGATCAGCCAGAGGGGAAGTAGCTCTAGGTGCTTGTAGTTACGGTGGTAACCTTCTTACATCTGAGCTGAAGTAAGTGCTGTCTTTATTTTGAGCTTTGGCTGAGGGAGATCTGCTTGGTTTGTTTACAGTAATGTGCTGTAGGTTGTTTACTCTGTTTGTGTCTAATGTTCATGTGTAATGGTGCCTCAAAGGAGCTGTTCTTTGAGGTTATTTCCTGTGTGAGTTGAGGTATTGTGTGGGTGTTAGGATTTTGTTCTTTAACTTGTTGCCTTTTCCCAGCATGATGGACAAAACAGTCACGTAAAAACTTTAAACTACTTGCTATGCTTTCAAGAGTTCCCCTAAAGTCTGTGACAAAGTTAAATAAGAAGAGAGGATGGGTGTGACATTTGTGACTCTTGTAGTAACAGTGAAAAAACTAGTGGGATGTGGCTTTGGTTTCTGTGATGGACTACTTGCCAATCATCTGCAGGAGCAGTTCTTTCAGTGGGATGGAAGAAAAGAATCCCACATGTGCTTTTTTTAATGTATCTGCCTTTCTCCTGCAGCCTTCTGTAAGAGGTATGTATACAGTGAGCTGTCAGCTGTGGAAGATGTGATGACCGCAAGCTCCCCCAAGCAGCACGGTGCTTGAGTGGGGTACAGAGGGGCTCTGCAGCTGGCTGGTGTAGGCTGTTCTCTGCCTCTCCATCTCTGCTGGTGGAGAGGGGTCACTGAGTGCTGGAGGCCATAGGTTCCTCTGTTACTTTGTGGGAGGGCAGAGACTGTTACTGAAAAGCAGCTGCTAAAGTTAAGCTGTGTTTTGGCTGTGAGTGCTCCAGTATCCACCTTGGTACTCAGCCTTAGGTCTCAAGGAATATGAAAAGAATACTTGATTGCGTCCAGGTGTGGAAGGTGTGAAGAAGCCTGACCTGGGTGTTTTCTTCCTGGTCTTGGTCCTCTACTGGATTAGGAATGCTCTCCTGGAACCTCTGCAGTCCCTGTAGCCAACATCAAGTCCATGTCAAAGCTCAATAATAAAATTAAACTTTTATGTGGAAACAGGTCTACAGACAGGGCAGGATGCTGTCTGCCTTAAATCTGACACAGTGCATTGTGACTTTCTCTTCCCTCTCAAATGCACATCCCACAGCATTTCTAAGCTTGATACCTCCTGTATCTTGGAGGATCTTGTCCTTTGTTTCACCTGCAGCAGGTGAGCTGGGCAACCAAACTATGCTGGGCTGAAGTCTTCAGCCAGAGCATGCCTGTGGCTTCATGGCCTTACCCATATCCTACTAACAACCTCCTGTATGCCCTGCTCCTAATGCAGGCACCCATCCTTCTTCCCTTCTCCTCCCTCAGCAGCAGAGATGCTACAGAGGAATAACACACAACAATTCACTTGACTCATGCACACCTTTAGCCTCTGCATTCAGCAATAAGACCTGCATTTGCACATTGGCTTAAAGAGGAATGATTTCCATAGCAACAGTGAGGGTATGTGGGATTGTATGAATGCTGCCTCAGATATTTCATAAGATGCTTTATGTACTAACTGACTGCACAGGCACTGGAAAATCACCCGCAATTGACTATGTGGAGGAAGTGTTGTGTACTGGTATTATTTGAAGCAAGAAAATATATTCCTGTTTTGTTTCAGGGATTACAATTAAAAAAATCTTTGCTATAGGGGATGAGGGAGCTCTGGTTTGTTTCTGTCAACTGTTAGTGAATGCAGCTGGTATAAGATCTGATGTGATCGCTTCAGCAGCACAGCAGTGCTCTTTGTGAAGATCCGAAGGAACCACCTGAGGCGGGCATCTAAGGAAGAAATGACAGCTCGGTTGGCTGAGGGGTGGGAAGCAGGCTGGGCTGGTAGCTTTTAAATGGGAGGTTGCACTGTAATTGCTGGTGGGCAGGCTTGTTGCTGCTGGGAGATGGGGAGGCAATGCTCCAGTGCGTGGGGATGCAGAGAAACAAGATAGGAAATACATAAAGGAAAAAAGACTTGGGATTTTGTTTACATGCATGTGCCTCTTTCATTTGTTGGGGTTGTCCTCCTACTTCTTTCTGTATTTTTTTTTAATTTATTTATTTATTTATTTATTTATTTTTGCTGTTTCATTGTTCTGCTTTATGTTGCCCCATGTTTACAAAGCAGCTTGGTGGCTGGACACCTTCACCACGCTTCTCTGGGGAAAAAGGGCAAAGAGCTTGTTGTGTTCTGCAGATCCAGGGCTGGTAGAACCTCAGCAGGGCAGGTCCTGCCTGCTCCTCACGGAGCTCCAGCAGCTGCGTCCCTGGCAGGCAGCGGGCTCAGCATGCCAGCACTGGTTTCCTGGATACATGGTTGCATCTGCCGGAGTGGGAGGAATTGCTGCAGTTTATTATAGGCAGGATGAATAAGAGTAACTATGCTGATTTCATAGTTTTCTTAGTGAGAAGGCACCTAATCAACTCCATGTTTCACTGCAGCACAAGTACCTTCAAAGTAAGCAATTTGGGATGGGGAAAACTTCACGTTTCAGATACTTGGTTTAACATGTTGACTGTCCCAGATATTAATGAACGTAACTGTTAGAAATTGTGAATTCTGTGTTGGACCCAGGTGATACAGGAGATATCTCTGTATGAGCTGTGGAATTCCTGTACCTTCCACAAGCACGCTTGAGTGGGCTTGCACAGCTGTCATGGTTTTGTGATTTTCGGTTATTGGTATTCCACATCATAACATCATGTAGTGAATGTACCTGGTTCTCAGAAGAGAAGGACTACTACATTCCCCTTCGTCACGGAACCAGGCCAAACGCCCGTAAACCGTTGACAACAGCCCATCTTTCTAGGTCGTATTTTCTCTAATCTGTCAGGATTGCTGCTCCTGACAGGACTTACTCACTTAAACGACTATCCAGCATCCTTTCCCTGTGCCTGCCTGCCTGAAGGCTGAGTCCGGTCGCTCCCATGTGCACATGGCAAACTGGCAGCAACAGTGAGATTTAGGAACACCCTGCTTGGGGAGGTAAAGGCTGACATGCTCATTTCTATCTGTTTGGCTCTTGAATAGTGAAGGTGTGTATGGGGACAGCCACAGCTGGCTGTGAGCAATGTGTGCAGATGTTCTTCAGCTGCTGCTTTGCGGGCAGGCAACCTGGGCACTCTGATTGCAACCCTACTTTAGAAAGGCATTTTCTCTAGCTCTGCCCTTTTGCTTGAGAGAGATCCTAGACCTGTGCATTCACCTGGGAGCAAAAGAAGGGCACCCAGAAGGAGGTGCAGGATTTCTTCATCCAGTGTTAATGAGGAAGGCAAGCACTGTGTGCTGAGATCAGTGGTGGTGGGCTCTCCCACTTCAGCTGCTGCCATTGGGTATAGATCTTGGGAGCAAAGAGTTACTTTCTTTTAATGGATATAGTGTACTCCCAGCGTATGCTTTAATAGGATAAAACAAACTCAGCATGACCTTTACAGGTTTGCACATACCCTAGGGCAGAAGAGTCTAGACTTCATGTCTGCCCTGAACATCCTCATACATATCTATGTTCCCTCGATGCTGGCAAGTGAGGAGCGTGGTTTTGGGGGCACCTTGGCTAGTGAGGTGTGGTTGAATCACTCCTCAGTAATGCAGGCTGCCTTTGTCTAGAATCAGGTTGTTGTCCTGTAAGCATAAGTTTATCTGTGACTTGAAGTAGAAAGGCGAAAGATGAGCCAGAATACTGCACACACTTGTGCAAGCATTGCCCTGAGGACTGAATCTCTCCGAGAAGGCTCCAGTGGGAGTTTGTCCCATTTCTCTATCTAGGGACCATACCTGAACATGGTAGTAGGTACCAATCCAGTGTCACTGCAAATCTATGACCAAGAAAGCCAAAGACTTGTGGCAAGGACAAACAGACTCCATGTACCCCTCCACTCTTCTGCTTGGAGATTTTAGGGCTGCACTCAAAAGAGTTTGTCCAAAGTTGTGGATGGGGGTCTTCTCATGCTAGCACCTCTGAAATCAGTTTTGTGCAATTGAGCTACTGCTGAAATCACTGATTTCAGAAAAACAGTGCTGGAAATTGATTTGTCTTATTCCATGCATCCCTCTCTTCATGGAAATGCAGTATGTCTATGTCCAGATCATAAAATTTTCTAGAAACAAAAGAACTAATTATGAATCTATAGTGTCAGATGGCATTGCCAGTACATATGCTGAACAGGGGGTGGAGGAAGACAACAGCAGCTTGTGGTGAAACCTCTTTGCTCTATAGAAGGGTGAGATATTAAACAGTTATATAAGTGATGTCAGGAAATAAGGACCCTTTCCATCCCACTTTTGTCTTTTCCAAATCCAAACATTGTATATCTTCAGGAGCTACATTAAATGATCCTGTGATGTGCTTACCTGAAGTAAGCAGGCAAGAAGCTGCTTGCAAGGCATTGAAGTAGGCAGAGCAGGAAGATCAAGGGACCAAACTGGATGTGTTTGAGACGTGCCAGTCTGGTGCTACCATAATGGGGAGAGCTACATCTCCTGCAGGGGAAAGCAGGTTAGTTATGGGGAGGGAGAAGTGGATGTGGTAAGCAGCAGATGTATCGACTGGTCTAGTCAGAGATCACTGTGAATATTAACTAAAAAATCTGATGCTTGGTGGTTGTCTTCCCAATCCCCAAGGTGAAATTGGATTCTTCAAGAACTTCCTGAATCTATCCTCGGCTTTGAGGAACTTTGGCTTTACTTTCTGACAGGGCTAACCCAGTTTTGGCTGTGGTCCAGGGAATCTGCAGGCCCATGCTTGAACCCAAGCAGTATTGCCTGGTAGCTTAATTATCTGCTGCCACAGGCCTGCAGTTAGCTGTTCGGATCCAGCTGTCTGCAGGAAAATGCCTTAAACAGTATCTTTGAAGAGCTAAGCTGCAATGTGAAGTGAAAGAATTGCCCAGTGTTTTCAAGTCAAACTGCCCCCCAAAGCCATTGGTGCAAGTGAGAACTGTATTATTGGCTCAGTGAGAGGAGGAGATGCTGAAGGCTGAGGAGTTAAGGGAATTTCTAGCAGCAGCCCTGCTCCTGCTGGACTGAGGATACCATGTCCCAGCCTGCAGGGAAGAGGGAGAGGAGCTCCTAGAACAGCCACTGGAGAACTGCTCAGGCTTTCCCAGAGCTTTGCTGCACTGTGGCGGAACTTGCTTCATTAGCAGCCTTGGGGATGAGAAGCAGTTCAGCTTTCCCGCTTGGTAAAGCAACAGCCCTCTTGTGAACAGAGCCTCAAATACTGCATAGCAAGTGAGGCCTCTCCAACAGCAGCTCTGCGAGGATGGAAGCAATCCTCTCACTGCACCCACACTTAACTTTGTTAATGCTTCTGCAGCACCTCATTACTTACAGGCACAAACCCCCCAGTAGTTGCCCTTTTGTTTCAGGTATTAGGGGAATGTGATACCACTTCTAATAAGAGCAGAAGCTGAAACCATGTTTTATTTTCAAGGAGTTTGCCTGCTTTTTGTAACTGTGTGCAGTCAAACATGCCATCTGCAGCTGGCACTGCCTTGCACTTTACAAGGGGCAGCTCTGCTCAGCACAGCCATTCCCCCCTTACTCTTGGGCTCCAAAGGCAGCAGGGCTGTTATCAGGGCTGCAAGCAGCACTCTGGCCAATTTGGGCACTGCCCTGCATGGGTGCTGCTTCTGTTGTGGTGCTCACCAAGCAGTGAGCACCCGTGCTCTATCCTATGCTGCTGGAGATATCAGCACCACTTTACCTTTGCCATAGAGCAGCTGTGTTTGTAGCCAACACAGAACTGGGATTTTTATCTGTTTCTTACAGCTAAACCACCTCTACAATGGCATCCTGTGGAGTTGTTGGTCAAGTCTCCCACAGTCAGTAGGTGCGCTTCAACATGCACATTACTAAATGAGGCTAGTCTTTCCTGGGACTGTCTCCGAGATGTTGAAACAATTCTTCCACAAACTAGGGAACAGTGCAACTTTTGACAAAACAAATTCCGAGAATGAGGCATGTATCTTTCTGCTTACGCATATTACTATGCTTGTGTTTGTCCTGAGGGGGGAAAAAAAGTCAACAAAACAAAGCACTCTCCTGATCGAGGAGATGAGAATATGCAGCATATGTCAGACCTTAAATGTGCTTTCTGAGTTTGAACTGGAAGGCACTCAGCTGATAAGCTGGGTCTAGGAACCTAGACAGAATAGAGCTGAAGAGATTTCCACGGATCACTGTGCTTTGGCTACCAGGGCATTAAGCAGTCTGCTTCTGTCCTCTTAGGTATTCGATAAAAAGAGAACGTAACAGTTGATCCAGTTCTGAAATTCTCAGAAGTTAAATGAGATTCCTCAGGAGTGTCTTGATCTTCTTGGATGGATGTGGAGAATATGTTTATCAAGGGCATCAGCTCTGTAAAGCATTGCATTGGGGTGAGCAGTATGTTTGTTATTTCCTGAAAGAAAGCACTCATTTGTGCTTTTTCTCATTTATTTATTTACTTATTTGAGTGTGGCAAAAGAGGAGAAAAGTAGAAAACATCACCTGGGAAAACTATGGTGAACAAGTGTCTAAAATGGGGGTGAGAAGAGAAGGGCACATGAGATGTGAGGGAAGTGAACTTACTACTCATGATGCAAGAGAGGAGGGAAATTAGGCTCCCCCCAGTTTCTTTCAAGACCTAGTGGTTTATCTTGCTTATCAAGGATGAGTCATTTCAAAAAGTGAGCGAGTGGCTATGAAAAGATAGAAAAACTGGAAAATACTTACCTTAGTCTTCATAACTAATCTGAAACAGTTGATCAGCTTCTTTCTTATGCTCTTTAATTTAATGATATTTCAGGGTTTTGGTAACCTAGTATAGACCAAATGCAAAGGGTAGAGGAAACATAGGTATGTCTTAGTGGCACTACCTGGATGGGAGAGAAATGATAAAGGTTTGAACTTGTGCAGACTGTCACAAAATATTAGTGGGAAAATGACATTTTTTTTAAAGGGAACTGTTAAAATTAATTTGATAAAACCATAAGCAACTGCTTTCCGTACTCATGTCTGTCTTGGAACAAAACTCCCTGGGATTTTTTCATCATTGTTCTAGAGATGGGCTTTTAGAGTTTAGAGATTACTGTGATTTGTAGTGTGGAAAACATAGTTAACTTATTTCAAAACAATTTTTCTAGAATTTCTTGTATCAGAAAGTACCAGATGTCTCGTAACAAAGCAAGATTACACATTTATACTGGACTCTTCCAAGGAATCCAGTGAAGCTTTGTTGTTGCTAAGTGTATAGCAGCCATTATTAGCCTTCAACTGTGAAACACTAGGGGGATGATCACCCCCTCTGACTACAGCAGTAGTCGTTGGTGGCTTTGTAATAAAGCTCCCTTCCTATTAGCATGTGAATAAGGTGTGTTATTAAAATTGTGATAGTGATAATAAAAGCAACTTGTAGCTCTTGTCCCCAGCTGTTGGCCTCTGAGTAAGGCAGAATAAAATTTCTTGCTGCTGACCTTCACAAGGTGCTTCAGGGTCAATCCCAGTATTGCCAACTGCAGTAAAAGCCAGTACTGTTTGTTTTCAGGTCAAATGGAAAGTCCATTTTATGGTAATTACATGAAGATGCCAAAATACCTAATTCAAGGTAGACAGGAACTTGGCAACTCCCTTTAATCCAAAATGGAGTCCTAGCATGTCAAAGAACTCTCACAGAAATACATGTGTAGGCTGCTCTTATCCTGTTTTGATCATCTTTTTATTTTAAGACAATTTTATCATTCACATAAACAAGTAAGTCTTACTTCTTGGCTTTTCCTACTATTTCCTTCACTTGTTTATTTCTTTCATATTAGAGAGAAGGTCCTGGAATTTCCTTTCTTCTATTCCAAATATTTTTCATTTTTGACTCTCATTTTAAAATAATCCTGAGGCTAAGCCTTCCCTGAAGGCTCTAGTTTTTAAATTTCCAATAACTCTAAGTTTCCCCCAGTGTGAGCTTATTCTCTTCTTTATGTCTCCTTTACTTATATTTCTCAGGCCTGCTATTGCACAGGTGGAAGTTTCCCTTTGTTCACTTTCCATCTTCCCCTCTGCCTACAGTGCATTTCATATAGCACCCAGCCAGCTCTTCATCCCTCTTACTGCTAAGCCTTAGAGCCTTGAAGTTACCATCTTTCCACCTCCATTTACTTCAGAAGCTTAAATCCAAATCACAACCTCACCTAACCTACATCAATTATCTAAAAAAAACAAAGAACTAGATACTTTTCCCTTCCTGCAGCCCTTCAGACCTTAAATATCCACTCAAATTGTACTTCTCTCCCTGTTACTCTTTTCTTTTCATGCTGTTCTTCTGAGTTTAAAGAAAAACTTGCTCCTGTTGCTGTGCAGGACCCCAAAGCCATTCAGGTGCCTCCCTGCAGGAGCAGGCTGTGCTGCTGCAGGATGCCTGGTAGAGAGTCTCCTGCATTCCTTGACCTGGAAAAAATACTAAAGAAATTAATTTAGACTTGGAAGGGACCTCTGAGGGCCATCTAGTCCAAATCCCCTGCGATGAACAATCATTATGGATGTCAACGGTTTACGGGCGTTAGGCCTGATTCTGTGACGAAGGGGACAGGGGACCCAAGGGCCCATGTCCCGGAAAAAGGGGAAAAGGGTAGGGAGATGGCCCTGAGAGCAAAGAACAGCGGCAACAATCTGAGGAGAAACAAACTAATTTACTAAATAAAATATCGGAATGCAAAACAACACACTATTATACAATATAATTACAATTTAAGCTGATAAATCCAATACAGAGAGAGAGAATGTCCCAAAATCAAGGTAGGCCTTACTCTACTACTGACGATAAGACAGCTGGAGAGCGAGGTGCTGCCAAGACGAGAGATGGCAGAAAAAGGGACGAGGTCTCGTGATCTGCAAGTTTTTATACTGCGAGCTTCTATCTTTTCCCTCCGGCTGGAAAATGGTAACAAAGGAGCAAAGTACCGTGGGGGCTGTAGTAGTCCTTCTCTTCTGAGAACTAGGTATGTCCACTACATGATGTTATGATGTGGAATACCAATAACCGAAAATCACAAAACCATGACAATGGACAATTGTTCTTTGTTTCTCACCTAAATACAGAAACAGAGTGGCAAGCATCTGCTGATTATAGAACTTTTTTCCTGTCCAAAAGAAGCAGGTTCAAAGCTCTTGTCAGAATAGGGTGTGGTGAACATTTCACATGAATGTGATGTCCCAGGTGAGTTCCTGAGTATCTGGATTATTCGAGGATAAAAACTTTATGCCCATATATCAAGAAGTTTCCTCTGTTCCTTCAGTCTTCAGAGCTTTATATAACAAAATACCTTTTTTCCCATAAAACTCTATTAACCTTATTCTGAGTTTCTATTTCTGAATTGCATATTTGATTTGTCGTGTGTGGAGGCTTGCTCAGGGAGCTCTTGGTTGGCACTTGTTAAATATGTTTGCAGGTTAAATCCTAAATCCTGTTTTATAAGAGCATATTCATGTAGCCAGGGGCCATATGGATACCTAGATAAATGCTCATGAGGATAAATAGCTTCTAATAGCTTTGTCTTTCTGTGCAAACAACAGTTGCCTTTCTGCCAAGGGAAAGTACTGCAATAAACATAAAATACTAAAATATCAACAATTGGAAGTACTTCTATCAACTAAAATTAGCTCTGTAGAAGTGAGACAAAAATGTAAAGATTTTAATGTCACTTACATATGGTGTTTGGCATCCATTCTTTAAAAGTTGATAGGAGATCCCAGCAAGTACATAAGTGAGGGAAATATTTTCACCCACGGAGGCATGCTTGGTTATCTGCTGCAGCAGTGCACTCAGTGATCCCTTTTTAGGGAAGAAACGAAGTTGTTCCCAGCTGGGGACATTAGACAGACTCAGCCCTGAATCTGAAAAGAGGCCCTGAATTTGAATCGAGTCCTGCTTCTATCAAAACCCCAAGCAAAAAGGGAATGAGTGATCAGCATCCCAAGTGGAACATTTTCTTTATATATTTGTAGAGATGAGAGGGCAAGAACTGAGCATAGTGGGAAATTAAAAGAAGATGGATACACCTAAAATAAAACTTTTGGCTTAATCCTGAAAGCAAAATGCATCTTCTCCTGCCATAACTCACCCACTTGCCTACCTCATTCTTTGTCATATGCATTGGTGGAGAAGAGGGAACATAAATTAAGAAACCACTTTGAATGCATACTTTGCCAAACTAAATAAATCTTGTTTGGCTGTTTGATGTCCCCCTGGGCCGTGCTTCCCTGTGAATGCTTTTGCCTGTGCTGTCTGTCCTTGCCTCTGCTGCACCCCCTCCTCCCCCCCAACCACATTAACATTTCCTTGTCAAGACACAATCTGTTGATTTTGCTCCCACCTGAACCTGCTACACCTGATGACCATGCCTGCTGTCACCAAAGAGTAACACTCAGCGAACAGCTGGGTAAATCCCTCATGCTGCCCTTCAAAAATGTTTAGTGTCCTCCAGTGGTGTCTTTGTATGTGCTTCTGTCCCATGCTGTCTCTGTGCTCTGAGACTTGATAGAATCATAGAATCACTTCCTCATGCTCTGCTGTGATAGATGTGTGAACTTCTCATTGAGCAGCTCAAAGCAACTTGGTAAATCTCAAGCTTGCAAACAAGTCACAGGGCATGCACCAGAAGGCAGCTGCTGGGGTGCAGATGGGACTGCCTAAGTGGGGCACTATGGCATGTAACAGCCCCTTCCCCCAAAGCAATCAGCTCTGGATGGATGGGAGAATACCACTGAACTCCCAGCACTGATTCCCTAAGAATAACTTGTCTGTAAACTCATTTTAGAGTGAATTATGACACTGCAGGCTTGTGTTGATACCTCCCTGAAAATGAAACTGGAAGAAAGGTACAAACTGGGCTTCTGTGAGCAGTCTTTTCAGTTCTTAAGCTCACTACCACTATGTTCATTTGTGTATTGCTCTTATTTTTCTGCATCTATCCTAGCACCTACACTTAATAGCAGTAATATACTCTGAAACACTGACTTTAAGTAAGTATTTCAGAATCTGGGTTGAACGCAAATACTGAACCTATAATAACAAGTAGCTTCCTAATGAAAGATGATGCTAAGTTTCGCTTGTTTGTGGGAGCTGGGAATTCACATGTTGGGAATGTCCACTACAAAATACAGCTTGTGTTGTCATGTCATGTATTTTTTTCATGTTTGAGATGGAAGGGAGAGGAGAAAATCAAACAAATGATTTGAGGTAACTCAAACTGATTCATAGAATCAAAGAACTTCCCAAGTTGGTAGTGACCCATAAAGATCGAGTCCAATTCACAGCACCCCAATTGACATCACTCTCCTCCCCAAAAGTAAAGGCTGTAGAGGGAGAGGGTACATTTAAACCATCCTATTTCCAGCAGAAGTCAGAAAGTCTGCCACCTCAAAATAACAGATTTTCTCTCCCAGCACTAGCTGACACAGGAAGAGGGCTGAGGGGCACAAGTGTGTGCTAAGTGAGGGGGGGAGATAAAAGCAGGAAATTTCAGCAGTGGTGGTTGCTTTGGTTTTCTTTGAGATTTGCAAGGATTTTTCCCCATTTCTTCAAAACCAAATTTCTTTCATTCTTCCATGCAATCCAGCACTTGAAGCACAAGTAAATAGGTTTTGAGTGGTACAAGCAGAAACAGAAGAGGTGGCCACTGCAAGGCTTTGGTTTCTTTGTCTGAAAATGTAAGTCATGTAGATACTGCACTTAGATGCTGTTGGACCAATAGACAAAGGTATGATTTTCTTCGGTGCTAATCAATGCCTCTGTTCATTGCTTGCACAAAGAACATGAAGCAAGAATACTTGAAAGATATAGAAGCGGCAATAAAATTACCAGTTCAACAGTGTCTCACCTATGTAGAATAATTGAGTTTTCTTCAAATCCTTGCTAGCCCTGCAAGTTTAGGTGAGAAAAGTGTCTAAATCAGCTGTCAAAATATCTTCATTGTTTTTCAAAGTCAGAATAATTCCCATTTATCCTGCTTTAATTTGCTCTTGAAAATTCTCAGTAATGTATGACAGTAACAATACCACTTATTCTCAATGACTGAGATTCTCTGGGTCTCCGACTTTGTTTTCAATGTTAGGCAGCTTTTCCTATTCCAAAACCGCATTTTAATTAAATTATTGTCTTTACGGTTGATCAAGTGTATGGCTTTTGCAAACAGACTTCATTAAGTTGAGAAGGTGAAAATTCAGACAAAAAAATAACTTTAAGATGTTAATTTAATAATTTCTAATACGGAAGAGATGGGCTTCTAGTGAAATGGAATATCATAAAATTCCTTGATAGGTTTTATTTCTGCCAATAAAACTTGGGTTGTGGAGAAAAGATATTCCCCTTTTCCACCAGTTACAGAGAAACTACGTGTTTGAGAATCGTAGAATGGCCTGGGTTGAAAAGGGCTGTAATGATCATCCAATTTCAACCCCCCTACTGTATGCAGGGTCACCAACCACTAGACCAGGCTGCCAAGAGCCACTTCCAGCCTGGCCTTGAATGCCTCCAGGGATGGGGCATCCACAACCTCCTTGGGCAACCTGTTCCAGAAGAAGCATCAGCTTCATTTGGAAAGCTTTCCTGTTGTTGATAGACGATTACCCGAACATATTTACTCTTTTTCAATTATACAGATGTTAAGAGCAATGAAGGAATACTTGGACTTATGAAGGTCTATGCAGCTGAAATGTGTTTTGCACCTTGGGTAACTGAAATTTACATTCTTAAACTGCACATTGAGGATTTTCCTGTAAGTTGATGCTATTTCTCCTATAATTGAGCCTAGGATCCACTCCCCTTTGAGCATCAACAAAAGTCTCCTCAAAGCTCATCATCTAGAAATAAGCCAAGGGAGTAGGTTGCAATTAGAGCTGCCTAAATAAGTTGGGGCTTTTGGATCATCAGCTGAAAAAAGAAATGTCAGGTTGACTCAAAGTGAAATTCTCTTGATTTGTCTGTTCAGTTAATAATAATTTCCTTGTACCTTAACAACTTCCAAAACAAGTGGCAGCTAAATGTCAAAATATTTACTTTTCAGTTTTTTTTTCCTTCTTGGCCACCATTATGCCCCATTAGGGCCCAACAGAGGATGAGATGTTTACACAGAGTGGCACAGCCCCCGTCCCCAGTTTGCATGTTGTGACCCTGTAATGGTCTCAGCCCCCTTGCTCTGTGCTCTGTAGAGCACTCTTCTTGCAGAGGTTTTAGGACAACAAAAGTGTGAATGTTTGTACGTAGATTTTTATGGTGGAAATGGTTGTTTACTTTAATCAGAGCTGGCTTTTATTTGAAAGAAAGGCTTTGTGCTTTCATTGGTATTGCTGCCAAAGTTGTAAAATGAGTGATTCAGTAATTTTTCATCTTGTATTCTGATAATGACTGTGAAACAAGATAATGTGAGAAAACTACAGGCTTCCTTCCATGCTTAATTGTGTACATGGAGTATTTGACTTAATAGATTCATTAAAATATTTAATTTTTAGCCTTGCCCATTCAGAAAGAGATTTAAAATCACAGAATTTTGGTTAGGAATTCTATGAATTATATTATCACATCAGAATACATTAGCACTTAAAAATATGGGTAAAGCAGAAAGAGAACTACTTGATTGGTTTTTGTTGAATAAATCTCGAAAGTAAAAACACTGCTTGTTGGTTTCCTGTTCAGAGATTTTTCAAAGCCCTACAATGCACTTAATATTTCATGGAATTCCCTTCAACAGAGGCTTACCACTGATGCTAGGGAGGATGAATTCTAAGTTCCCTACAGAACTGCTGCAAAATGTTCTGGGTATCCCAGAAGGTAATTCTTACCTTCACTGTTCAGGTAACTTAAACCCTGGTGGGTCATCAGCTCGTAGCTTACGGCTCACAGTACATCCAGTTGCACACTGAGGTGCTATCTGCTGTCCTCCTGGCAACCTGTCCTGCATCCAGTGTTCCTGATCGCCAAACCCAAAACACAGCTTCTTCCCTCAGCTTTGGTCTCTACTCCTTTGCTCATTTAGCTTGAAAGCACCTGAAATGCAAGTTCATTGAGGCCCTGGGGGTTCTGTCAAACAAACAGTATCTCTTCAGATTCAAGTCTCTGAGAAAGAGCCTTTGAAACCTATGGTCTAGTCTTGTAACCCCATCATAAAAATTTTATCTCCTGTGGGACAAGCTCTTAGCTTCACAGATTCCTCACTGTATGAAATAATAGTCTTTGGGCTTCCCTAATGAGAGAGCTGTGCTTTAAATGCTTGCCAGCCAACCTGCTTTCCTTCCCATTCAGTGGTGGGAAACCAGGGAATTTCATGTCTGAAGGTGACACAAGGTGCATTCACTGCTGCAGGCAGCTGAAACAAAATCTGTGTTTTTAAACTATTAAGTCGACCTCAAATTAAAATGAGGTGCTGTGAAAGTATTATCTAGAAGGGTAAGAAGAGGGTGGTTTTCTGTTTGGCTTTAATTACAGGGAAGAAAAACCTGGCTATCAACTACTCTAGTGAACTACCTCGGAAAAAGATACAAGAACTACAGTTGGAGGTTAGTGAGATACTATCAACTTCTCCTTGTGATCACAGTGGTGTCTGGAAGTATACACCCTTCACAGGCAGGGCGGATGGATGTCTCTACTGTCATGAAGACCAACCTGATGTATCACCATTCTTTACCACTAAAGAGCAATACAAGAAAGGTCCTTTGGAGACAAGTCTGTAATAACATCCTGCAAGGCATGAGGTCTGGACACTCACTGTCCTGCTCAGCAGATAGGTGCTGTTTTCATGCCTCTGGCTGTGGCAGAAAAAGCAGAAATTCCAAAGGGACCTACAAAACAAGTCCTCCCCAACTTAACCATGAATGTGCTAACACTTAACAGAGATATGTTAACATTGCCAACCAACCACATCAAGTTTTATTTAATCTGTGGCCTAGCTTTGGTAACATAATTAAAATGCACTATCCTTATTAGAAGAAAGGAAAGGTTTGTTGTACAAAAGACTAATTGGATTATTTATACCTTCAATGTCAAGAGCTTTTGAAATCAAACCAATAACTATGTATAATTCATGAAAGCTTGTTTTCCTTCAACATGTACTTACTAATCCAGAAAACAGTCACAAAATGAATTGCAGTATATCTTTGAGGAGCCTGTAGCTCCTCCTTTGTGGATTAAAGAAATTAAGTGGGCCACATCAACCAGAAATGCAGAGATAGTTAAAAAAAAAATAACAGGGAAGAACCTAGACCACTTTCTCCACAAAGCAGGAGAAATTATATTCTTACACGCCCTTAAGCCCAACTGATGATGTGCATATTGGTACTTCCACTCCCCACCACTCTTCTTGAAAACCCATAGCTGCATATCCCATGTTGTCTCTACAGAACCTACTGCAGAGTTTTATTAAGCTGATAATTTCTGTATTCTTGGTCTGTCAAGTGCCAGTTTGTCTGAGATGTGAGATGCACAAACCCCTTGCATCTAGTATATTCCTACCCCAGTGATCAGACACAGCCCTGATATTTCTGCCAGCACCCTTAACAGCCCACACAGTACAGACTTATTTAGCTTGGAATAATAAGAATAAAGAAAAACACATAGTTGATATATATCATAGGAAGAAACACTGAACCTATTACCTTAGACTGTTTCCTATTGAGAAAGTGCAAGATTTCTATCCTGATTTTAATTGCATAATTAAAGTTTGACTCTGCTATTGAGTTTTACAGCAGCTCAATCTGACAAGGTAAACAGAGAGACAGTGTTCAGTGATCAGAGACATAAATTAGATGGAGGATGCCTATTCAGTCATGTAACTCCATAGCAGTTCTGCCTTCTGGGAATGAAGGGAAGGAGTCCTAGTGATGCCAAAAGGAACTAGTGATACATTATCTGATGACCAAAAGAAGACAGAAGCAGCTCTGGGCCAGATCTAATGCTTTAAGGGAATTGATTTATGTCAGCCTATGTTAGAGGATTTAATCCTTTATGTTTGGATGACATCACATTGTAAAAGCATTTCCAGATGAAAACATTTTTCCTTTCTTCCTCACCCACCCTTAGACTGTCAAAGAATAAGGGAATAGCAATGTTACCTGGCAAGTTTATTTTGATTTTAGTTTTTACTCTTCAGAATTCAAGGTACGTACAAACTGTGTTTTTACTGGCCCTGAGGTGTGCAGCTCTGGCACTTGCCAGGGCCCTGATCTGGCTAGAGAACATGTTCCTGCTGAGTTACTCCCCCCTGCTCAGCCCCTCCTGGCCAGTGGTGCAAAAACCATTCCTTGGGATCAGGCTACTCTTTGATTTTGGGGGCTCCTTAAATCAGGAAAAACGAGACAATGAAAGTTTAACCTTTTCAGATGGATGCAGTATGCTTTGTAGCTTCCCAAATCTGACCATCTTTGAACATCCATGAGGAGCTCTATGGGTGCTGGGTTCTGCTCTGGTTCACTGCACAGAGCAGCAGGCCTATCTGTGCTTCTTGAGGGATGACTGACAGGGTTTTCACAGAGACAGGAGAAGAAAAGATGCTGCAGTGGAGAAAAGATGTCAGAGAATTATTACAGGTGCAGTTAGTGAATGGTTAAGTGCAAAGTGGCTCCCTTGTTGCCCTGAACTCTGAGGAAGAGAAGCTTTCACTTGTTGATTTGCTCAGCATGTGTCCTAGTTATGCATACAGTGTGTTAGGGTTGGGATTTGGGCCAGCATTTGGCAGCTCCAGAAATCAAAGACTTAACACTTTGACTCATTTGCAAGTACCTTATAATGAGCTTTGAGAATTTCTCTTTAGTCTGATATACTCTCATAAGGAGTTCTGTAGTCCACATGTATTAGGGCAGCAAAAATGAACGATATGCCAAAGCCTCATTCAGTCTCTTCTTTTGAACCTGGAGAAGCACAGTCTGACTTGACTGCCTGTGTTCTCCAGAAATTAATTACAGCTTTACTTCCACTACGAGTTTGAGTGAAAGTTTGTTTCCTACTCAACATAGTAATGGTGAAAATCTTAAGCAATACTGATCAGTGAGTTCAGCACCTCCTGGGTTCTATAAGAAATTACAGGGGTGAGAATGTGGGTTCTCCCTCTTCTGTTTTTATTTTTGAGGAGGGTAACTGCAATTCTGAAGTTGGCTTTAAGCTCTGGCAGAGCCAGTGTTTGGCCTAGTGAAGATGGGAGATGTGTCCAGTAAGCTGAAAGCAACAGAACCAAACAGATCGTAGCTGAAGTGTGCTTCGAGGCTCTGTGTGTGACCCTTCAAACTACATGGACTAGACACTGATATGGTATTCTCCACACTGGCCTTATTTGGGGGCTTTTTTTTAATATTTAAAAAAAAATTGAGATACATTTCAGACACTTTTTCGAAAATCATTTGATTTTGGCCTAACTCCCAACATAGTCAGCAGAAGCTTCAAGTCACAAAGTGGCCACCAACCAAACTCAGCTGCGTGACCAGCTGTGGTGAGGAAGAGCAGTCCTACTGGGGAGTGAGGTGGTGGTGCCAGCACTTCGTTTCTCCAGTGCTTCAGTTACTCTGCTCAAGAGAGGGTATCTCCTTCCCAGCAAAAAATGATCTGAAATACTTGGAAAATAAATGGCCCTGTGAAAACTGCCTCTCATGACTAATAACCTGCACTTTGGTGTAGTGGTGACTAAGGTCTATGGAATGGTACCTGTGTCTTCTGGCATTACCTCAAAATAGGGGCCACAAATAGCAGACTTAAGATCCTAGAAGCAATAGTGTGAAAGTCAGACTTACTGTCTTAGTCAGAAGCAATGTACTTTGGGAAAAGTCTGGGCTCAGTAGCTGACTCACACCTTGATGCTCCTGTAGATGGCAGTGGTACATGTTCTGGACGCAGGGCACCTCCAAAAGCTCCTTTTGCCTTCTGATAAATGGTGGTTACAACTTTTGCTGAGGTAAGAAATATTTCCTTGAATTGTGCTTTAGGAATGACAGCAGATGGTGCGTGTGCTTACCTAATGCCAGCCGTCAGCCAAAAGTGGCCCTTTCTGAAGTTCCTTCCGAGAGCGCAAGTGGGATCTCTGACATTGGCATAAAAGGTGCTGAGGACAGACCTGAGCAAGCTGCCTCCTTACACCTTTGTTTAGGGTAACCTGCCTCTCAATAGTCACACGCACATGACTTTTGACATTTGCTTTCCTTAAAAACTGACAAACTCAGGCTATCTGAAGTTGTGCTGTTTGTAATGTTAAGTACCTAGGAAGCTAGCTGTTTCCTACTAGCATTTGGGTAAAAACAGCTCAGTAAGGGCAAGGGAAGTACAAAGCTCTTGTTCTATGCTTTTTTGTGTTTATTTATACAGTATTTATTTTTCAGTTGTTTTAATATTACTTGTATAATTGTATACATATAATTTCTGAGGCCACATTTGAACATCAGTTTGGACAAGACTTATTTACATTCCCCACTGACCTTCCCAAGCAGAGCCAGCCATACTATTAATTGGAGCTCGTCAGTCCTGCCTGACAATCCCATCTTTTTGTTGAGAGCAGCAGGAATTAACACGGTCATCTCACCTGCTGCGACTCACGATTTAAAAGAAATGGATTGTTTGAAACACTGTAGGTTCTGCTGTCCCAGAATAGTTATATACCTGGCCAGCGGTCACTTCGTACGAAAAACAAGGACCCATTGTTCAAACACATCAGAACACCGATTTCTGCAGAAATCTTTTTGCGTGGTGGCTGTCTCTTGCCTTTCATCCTCTAAGCCCCATTACAGTAAGCAGTCTAAACCTCTTCCACACACCCTTTGAAATGCCTTGTCGTGAAGGCAGAATTGAGAGGAACACTTAATGTAGGTTATACTGTGAGTTCTGATGCTGTATAATGAAAGAGAACGTTGGGAAATGAAGGATTTGAATCCTGACTTCTCATAGTTAAATGGAAACAAGAACATTGTGGGGGAAAAGCTTTCCAGAGTGGGATGTTTAGCTAAAAGCAAGCCCTTTGCACTAAGAAGTGCCCCAATTAATGTATAAATGAAAGAGCTTTTTCTATTCTTAAAAGGTGTATAAACTTGTATCCTCTCATTTCAGAGATCTAAATACCAAATCTGAATGTTTCATTGTGGAATAATGATAGAAAAGTATTTGTATGCGAACTTGAGACAAAATCATAAGGGAGTGGGCTGGGGAGCTGGGGAATGCAGCAAACCTCTCTAAAGTATATATTTCTCTATCAAGAAATCAAGATGAATCCTGAGTAGAGAGATTAAATACCTCATATTTAGTAAAAAGGGCAAATTCCACTGAGTGCTCATCTGAATCCCCAATGCTGCACATAACAAAGATCTCTAGTCTATTTAGATTTCATCAAAATCTTTTAACTTCCTACTAAGAAAAATGTGATTCCAATCATCAGCAGCCTCAATTAAATTCTGTTTTTGTGCTATCATATTTGTCATATTGTGAGTTGCTGCTCCGTGCAAAAATAGAAATATTAATGCATGCTGATGCTTGTATTGGAGCAAGCATACAAAGGAGCAGTTCAAGAGATAGAGGCATCTGGCAGACTGCCATTTGGAGATGAGAGAATAATAATTCAAATGCGGTAAGAAAGTTACAAGCAGCCTGTGAGAGAGCAGCAGGATTCTTTTCTGCATTAATACCCCGCTTTTTTCGGAGTTTCTCCAAGTCCAGTGTGTGTATCTTCAAAAATGTCTGTGTTCCACTGAATAACAAAGTTTGTTTATAAGCCATCATGTAATTGCCACAGACTCATGGAGCTCCTTGCTGTGGGGAGGGACTGAAATAATTTCATCTGTTCTGCTCAGGTTTCAGCCTCGTCTGATTACTTTCTGGCTTCCATGTAGCTGATGTAACAGTTCAAAACATAGAAAATAGATGGGATAGGGACAAGGAGGGTAAAGTTTATTATTAGATAGTTCCTGAATGTGCATTTGTTTCTGCTCTCAGCAATTATAGCAGTCATTGCTCCTTGCTGGGGATTCTGTTTCCCTGGGAGTAGAGAGGCCATCAGAAAAATAAACCCATGGCAGCTGGTACAGCCTGCCTGCTGGATACACAAAGCAGGATTGTGGTGACAGTGCTGCCACCTTTATAGCAAGCATCCCCTTACGTTGCTCCTGGAACTTGGTGCTTTGTTAACCCTGCTCTTAATGCAAAAACCTCCCAGCTGGCTATTTCCATGTACCTGGGTGGTTGGTGAGAAGTTGTGACATCATCCTCAGGGAAAACAAAACTCTAAGTATGTTTATTAGGGGAGGTCTGTATTGCTTGTAAGGTGAAGTGCTCCATAAACAGGAAAACGTTGAATTCTTGACTCTAATTTAACAAGCATATATTGCAAATTTTGAGAGAAATAAACATTAGCACTTAGCAGCTAATTCAGAGGCAAGGAATGGAGAGAACAGAATACTTCAATTTGCTCCTTTGTCTGGCATTGCAGATTGTTTACCTCTGTTTCATAATCTCTCCTCCCAGTAGCAAATCTAATCTGCCTACCAATGTAAGTATTCACCAGCGCACTGCTCCCTTTATGGAGCTGCAGAAGCAGGGCTTCCCTGGCTGAGCCCCTCTAGCTGTGCTGCACCCCTCTCAGCTCAGATCACACTGCACAGTGATGCAGTGCCCATGCAGGGTGAAGGGCATCCCACTCAGTGGTGGCTGGAAAGGCAGGGAGGAGGTGTGAGTTGGTTCACAAGAACTAGAGCTAGGTGGAAAAGCAAAAGGAAGGATGAGGAGGGGGACGTAAAGCTGGGAGGGGACTACAAGCGCTGCTGTCATGTCATAATTAGCATTACAGATCTAATTTAGGGCAGACATGCCTTATTTGTGTCATACAGCCCTATCTCCTATTCACTTGCATATGAATGTTCCCAGAACAAAATTAAGTTATCCTGTGGGTGAGGTCTCTGTTTAGAGTTTTCAGTAAGAATATGTCCTTGCTTAGAAATGTGAACAAGTTAGTAAAATGCAAGCTGCATCAGCATACAGCTTGCATCAATACACCCTGGGTGCTGTGATTCTTACGTCACTGGTATGACAAAGCTACCAGTCTCTGACTTGTCTGGGCTTCACTGCTGAGCTCTCTAGGCTCACTAACTCATAATGACTCTGAAACACTGCCAGTAGCTCATGGGGAGGGGAAAGAAAGGACACTGTAAGGAAAAAAATCTTTCCAAAGCAGAACTCTTCCCTAAAGCAAAAAATGAAAACTAAGAAAAAGCTGAAGCTGAGATAGGAGGGAGGTATGAATAGCCTTTGGAAGGGACAGGAAAATATTTAAATCTGAAGAAATACATTCATATAGAAATCTTTTACTAACAAGCACATCAGTAAGAGGATCATAAAGTCATAAACTACCTGTGAGTCCAGGTAGTTACTGGTGTTTGTCAATTACTTTCTTTACTCAAGCTAGCTCTTATAGCATGCCTTTCCCTGTAAGGTAGGCCTGACAGCCCAGAAATATTAAGTGTCTGCTCCCTCACCTTCCATAGAACAAGATTATAGAGACAGACCCTCAAAAGGACTGTGCTAGTGCATGCATTGTGCTTGCAGAGCATTCTGAAGAAAAATGTGTGTATATACATGCATCTGAACCTCAGATCACCTCTGTGCAGGTGCTGTCATGTAATGGAAGCGTAAGTCACAAAAAGGAGCAGCAAACCTCCCCACTGATGTTCCTTATGGGTCCTACCAACTATGTTCAGCATAATGTGTCATGTTACATTATCCCTAAAATTCCAAGTTGTGTACAAAGCCAACTGGTTCATGTGTAAAATCAACTGGAAGAAGCTCTGGTTTGAAAAAACACAAAAATGATGATTAAAAAAATATCTTATGTGCTGACTCTCTTCACCTGAGCTGTTAGTGTGGAAGACTTGCTCTAGCTGTTGTGTCTGGGTCGGGGTTCTTTACCAAAAGCCTCTTGTTATCTCAGGTCCCTTAGGTAAGCTTGCTCTTGGGCAAGCATAGTATTTTCATCACACAGCCTGCAGCTTTGTTGAACCAGGCAATCACTTCTGTGTGAACTGAAGGGAGGCTGTGTCCTACAGACATGCATATTCAGATCAGAGCTTCTGCAGAACATGGGTGCGCTTTTGGAAAGTCAGATTTAGTCCTATTTCTAATGAATAATACAGTGTAAAATCAAACCTGAGACTCTAAAGAGATTGAATACTCATTCTATTATTTATCTGAATGGAAATACCTCTACCTGGCTTCATTTCTAGTTTTTTTTGAAAGAGAAAACTAAGATGGACATCTACTGATGTCGTTCTGATTCCACAGTAAGAAATGTCATTCACTGGATAACATATCTTAGTGCGTTGTATTACCTTATTGATATGATGATGATAAAGCATGTCCTCTGGAAGCTCATTCCGCTGGCAGTGTTGTACAAAAAAGTGAAACTGTTGTGGTAAATGAGTCATTAAGATGTTTTTAATCTGTGAACAATATTTGCCTCAAGAACTTTGTGTGTGTGGATTTGCTTGCTGTGGATAGGGGTAGGCAGCAGGTTATAGCTCTTGTCAATATGTTGCATAAATTTCTCTTTTCTTCCCCTGGAGTTTTCTTTTGTCAGTCTGGCAATTTTTGTTCTGATTTTCTAAGGGAACAAGGCCTATGCAATCTTGTGGTCATGTACTTATCTGTCCTGCTGTGGCAGCTTGTTAACTCATTGCCAGTGCTAATTGAGCTTGAGAGCAGCAGCAGTTTCCAAAAACTTATATTCCTACAAATCTATGAAACTCCAAAGCCAGTTACAGGAAAGAGAGTGGACCTAACTAGGGAAAGCCTCTTTCCAGCCTTTATCAGACACGAAAGATTCTACACAGAGCTATGCTACATGTATCCTATATCCAAGTACAACCTGCAGTTCACTCCCAGCTTGCTAGCAGTGAGCTCAGTTCCCAGGCAGCATCCAAACAAAGCAGGCTCAGTTAGCTCCCTTCTTCACAACTGTTTGTGTATCTGACCTTGATCAAGGGGAAGCGAAATCCAAATGCTGCGTGAGCAGTGCTAATACACTGTGTATTTTGAAATATCTGGATTAGATGCAAAGAAATAATCATAAAAATGCTGCATTTCATGATTCATTAAGCTTTCAGCTGACACTATGACATAACAAATAGAAGTGCACAAAAAGCACTTCTGGAGACCTCATTAATTGCTCTGTTTCTGGGAAATCTGTTTGGAAAGCAGCCCGCGAGCTCCTCTGTCCCTCCTCCCTTGCGGTGGCACGCAGCTTTTTCACCTCTCCTGGAGTTCAATCAACAACAACAAAGTTGTGGGCGTTCCAGGTCACGGCGCGGTGGTGACTCAAATGCTAAGCGAGGGTTTTTGACAGACCGCAATGCGCTCTGCAAACCTCCCCTTGTGCTTCCTGGATGAACAAAGGTAAAAACACAGACTCCCTCGCTGCCCTCTGCGCATCGGCTTTCTCTTGACAGGGGTAATTTGCTGCTTTGTTTTTGCATAAATGAAACTGAATGAAATCATCATTTTGGCACTTTGTTGCTGTTGGAATCATCAATCAGCTGGCCAGTGCTCCAATAGCTCTGAAGGAAACTAACTGCAGGAACCCACTGGTTGTTTTATGTTGTGCTACTGGGCTTTATTTTCCCGAGATGTTGAATGTATTTTCATGCTCCAGTCAAAGATGAGACAACAGTTCTTAAAGCATTGTTGAATGACTTACAGCAGCGTAGAGCTGATAATTGTGAAGAATAGCACAAATTGGCAGTCAGCTGTCCTCACAGCGCACCTTCCCCCAGCAGTGCTGCCAGGGTGCCACAGGTAAATGGAAGAAATCCACACACTAGTGAGCAACTTCTCAGCAGTGCACCATTAGCTTTGCTAGCAGCTGCAGGTGGCAGCAGCACCCAGTAATAAGCTGCAATCTGATGGCTTCTTGCCTGTGTTGCAGTAGGATTACTTCACTGCTGTTGCATTACTTCCACCCTTCTCCATGAGGATAGCTTTCTATTTTTTGATAGTAAGGAAACCAAACTGCCCGGAAAGATATTTGCATCATAATGACATTATGTGCCATTGGGAATTAGTTTGTATCTTGTTGGTTTATTCTTAGAAGACTAGAGACTGACCAGACACACAACTATGTCTTCAGATGTCATTTATGTGCAACTGGAAAAGGAAGACCCTGCTAAGAGTTGTCTACAGGACTGTTTAAAACTTTCCACGGGTGTTGAATACAAGCAGAGAATGATGCTGGACTCCCCAGATGCTCATATTAAACTGAGCACTATGTGTAAGAGGATGCTGGTGAGTCCTGCAGCCCATTACCTTCTCCTTTGTTAACAGAAGTGTTTCCTGGTTGGCTTGGAGGAGCTGGCTGTCAGTGAGTGCAACAGGAGAGGGAGCAGTGGGAAGTCCTGGAGTGTTCTCCCCAGCCCTGGGATGCTCTCAGCAGGAGAGTTGTTTCATTCTGCACCCTTCAGCCTCGTCTGCTGGGAATGCAGCTGTCCTGCGACAGGCAAAAGTCCACGAAGGCATTTTAAGTGAATGGAATAGGAACAGGTTTGCACTGCCATCTTCAGCTCCAGGGAAAAAACGGGACTCTTTTACACAGTGGGCAGGGCGTGTAGCTGCACAGGGTATCCCGCAGGCAGGAGCAGAGCTCCTGCTGCTCTTGGCACCAGTCACACAGGAAGAGACAGATTTCCTGGAGGGGAAGGGTGTAAGGCCTCCAAGGTGCTGCAGGACAGAAATGCAGGCAGTAAATAATCGATGGTAAAGCAAGGCCCTGGGGGAGAGAAATCTGAAAAAAAAAATGGAGCAACTTGAGTCCTAGAAGAGAAAATGAAGAGAGCAGAGAGCGACTCTGGGGAGACAAGAGGGCAATTGGTACAATGTATCACCAAGTCTGCATATGAGTTTTGAAGGTTTCTCCTTTCCCTTTCCAATACAAATACCTCTTTCCTTAACACAGAAGCACAGCTTTGCTGGTGAAGTGAAGTGTCTGAACAGCATCTAAGATTTGCTGTTGCTCAGAAATACATGGTCACCAGAGAAATGTGTCAATTTACACTGCTGTCATTCTACATCTTTAAAAATGCGTGACTTCTTGGAAAGGTGCATGAGTGCATGAGGGGTTCTGTCAAAGTTAGTGGGATACTTGTATTATTAACCACTCCTGTTGCAAGACATGGAAGAAACTTCTTAGGAGCTTACAGAGGGCTCTGTACTGGAATTCCTAAAGTGTCTTAGCAATACAGTAACACTGCTTTACACATAGAGCCATGGATGTCTGGAAATCTAGCTGCAGAATGAACCATCGCGTTGCTGCAAAGCTGAATAACAAAATGCTGAATTTTCAAAAGCTTCTATCAGTAGCCTTTTTGTTTTCTGGACTACTAAACTGGCGTGCAACAGGCTGGCACTGAACATTTGCTCCATGTTCTGCTGAATGAAGAACCGAGCACAAGGCAGCTAAGGCACCTTCCTTGTAGACAGTAAAGATGACAAAACTGGGAGCCGCTGCAGGAATTGAAAAGGAGAAGTGTAGGCTACAAGTGGTGTGTGCTGCACTGATGCTTATTTATGAATCAAAGGAGAAGGAAGCAAGATACTGGAGCTTACTGAAACTGTCTAGAGCTACTATACTAAAAATCTTTAAGCTTTCAGCTACATGAACCGTACTGCTAATAGCAAAAACAAAACCTCAGAGAAGATCCTCATTTGGTGTCTCTTTTGCAGCGGGGAAAAGTTTGGTAGTGGAGTGACAGTCTCAGAACAAACATCCCTGGCTACCAGCAGTCTCCATCAGCTTGCAAACCGGCTAAGTGCAATACAGGTATGAGTTGCATCACCCAGTCCCCTCTGGCTAAGAAGCTGCTCTTGTAGCTGGAGACTGAGTGGGACCACCACAGAACCTGCTGGGTAAAGGAGTCTGACTTTTGTTGCTAACAATCAGGCACCCTTCACACATCTCCATCTGCTTTCCCTAGGAGTTCTGTGGGAAAACTTGTAAAGGAAAGAAGAGTGAAACTTTTCAGATGGGAAGACTGCATTAAAGTAAGCATTATGTCAGGAGCCTTAACTCCAGAGACAGAAGTCTATCTTCCAGACAAACTTAGCATAGCTAACAGTGATGTGAGTGCACCCTGCCATGCTGCTCTGCCTCCTCCTTCCCCAGCAGACAGAGGCAGCAAGCATGCATCTTGCTGCAGCTGCCAGTGCAGGCAAATTTGCAGCCCCAACAACTTCAAGTCAACACGGTAACGAAAAGAAAATCAATACTTACTTTTGAGAGAAAATTGTATTTTGTATTTGCAGCTAAAAAAGTGGGCAAAATAACTTTTCCTACTTGACTGCGATGACTTTACATCTTATTCAGATAAAACTAAGATAGACTTGGGACAGACTGATTGCAAGTTCCAAGCCATGTATAAAATCAGCATCAGACCTTCTAAGTAGGTGAGAAGAAGCACGACTAAAGGATGTAAGCCTGGAAGAATGTGCTTCACAGAAATTAAAAACAAAAACAAAAACCCAGGTAGACTAACGTTTCCCTGGATAAGGCCAAATTCATTCCTTGTGTAACCCCAGGGATACATTACACTGGGTCCAAAACCTTCATCTGCCCTCGGGCAGTGCAGCAGGAGCCATACAGGCAGAGTGAGGGGATTCCATCTCAGGGCTTAAGGACTGGGATGCCGGAGTCTGGAAACCTGAAGTTCAAAACGCTGCAGGAGCAGCAAAATTTGCTCACCTCCATCTGTCAAAGCAAATCTTCAAATATAATAAAGCTGTTTGGAACTGAAAATATCAGCATTCAAAAATATCCTTATCTTTGGACATTTTTTAAAAATCTGATTTTATTTTGAGTATTTCTGCGTATGCACATAACTACAAAGCTTTACCTTTATGGCTGTTACTGAAACGGGTTTCACCAGCCTATTTTGTTTGGCCGGAACAACAGGCCTATGAAAATTAGTATCCAGATAGGAAATAAAATGAGCCAGGAACCAGACATTTCTCTTTTTTTTCAGTTCAGATACATGAGGGCTTTTTAAATGTTTTGAAGTTATGAAATTACTTCCCTTCTATTTTAGGAAAATAGAATGATTTGAAAGGAAGAAACCCTTCAGAATGTGAGAACTTGTGGATTTGTTCTTAAATGGAGCACTTTCTCCTTGTCTTTCCAAAACATCTTTGACTTACAGCCTCACAAGAGGGGTACGAGACTATCGACTGAAGTGAACAACTTATCTGCTTCTCACTGTGCAGGTCAGTGTATGGTTTGTGTGCCCGTGTTTATATTTAGTCTCCCATCAATGTCTCTAAGAGGTTATGAAGCTTCTCTTTTCCTCTGGTTGGTCTTCACAGTTCTCCACAATGGCTCTCCATAATCTCTGTTTAAAATAAGTGACTTCTACCAGTAATTAAGTATATATGGAGCCGAACTGAATGTAGCAGAGAAAATACAAACTAAACACAGAGGGAAAAGAAGGAAGTGGCAATAACTGCACAATCATCCAGCCTGGAGAGCCGTTTAGCATTATTGGCAGCTTTCATTCACATGGTCTTGCAGGCAGTCAGATGGAAAAAGTGCCATTTGTGCATGTATTTTCTTGACTTCCCTCTCCAGAGCTTGTGAATGAAATCCCCTAAGAGCAAGGAGCACTATCCCACTGCCCTCAGCCCCACAGCTCCCAGGGCGTGTGGTGGTGCCGGTGCTGCTGTGACCTCTGCCTACACCAGCACCTGACATTTTTCTTTCTCCAGTTTTCCCTCATGCTCTGCTGTTCTTCCTCATTTCATCTCTTCCTTATTTCATCTCCTCTCCAATTATGAATGTCTTTATCAAACATGCTATAAGCCAGTGAAAAAGTAACACGTTAAATTCAAAATTCAAATCAACACTAGAGCAGCACATATGGATCCTGAATTTGGCAGGGATTTACATCAGATCTTGAAATTTCCATTACATAAAATTTGGGGGTGTAAAGCTTTTCAGTTTCATCAACTTATCTTGTGGATTCTGCCTATTTACAGTTTTGTCTGTGTGAAAATAGATTCTATGTTAAGTTTAGATGTCCACCTGCTCCCACTGATTTGTCACTAAGGATGTCTGTAAATTTGGTTGCTTACAGCTCACATTCAAAACTTCAAATTTAAATAGAAGACCCATTGCATCTATCATAAGTTCACTGAAAACGTAGCGTGAGACTTTAACTGGCATTATAGCAAACAGTTTGGTTATCTTTAGGAGACCTTCTTGAAGGCTGGTTCTAACTGGAGATCAGCTAGGTTTCTGAAGGAAACAAGACCTATAATCAGAATTCATCCATCTTCTGGCTTCTCTCCCCTAATAACATTCAAATTTGGTGACAACTCCAGCTAGATTTGATGTTGAAAGTTACCTGAGAACAGGTTGCCCAGCAGCCCAACTTAAGCCGGCTTTCTATATACAAAGTTGAAAATTAATTCAAGGTCAGTGCATTTAATTTTGTGAAGAATTCAATATAGCAGCCCAAGGTGTTGTCTTGCCTGTGCTGAACAAATAAAAGCCACCTGTGATTACTCTCATTGCCTGCTATGGAGCTGTGGCGCAGCTGCTGAGATAGGGATCCTGAGCACGGTAAGCTCAGGAGAAATAACCATCGGACATGTGACATTTTCAGTTTGCTATAAATTCATCTGTAAATAGCAGAACCTGATAGTAATGAGATTAGGCATCTCATTAAATAAAATGAGATAACGATAAATAATGCTCAGTGTACCATTATGGAGCTGCAGCACCTGGTTTTGAATATGACAGATCAAATTATGGAAGTGTTATGGTTTTTCTGCATGGATTTGCAGCTATAGACTCTTCACGTCTTAATGTGTGAAAATTTTCACGTAGTGGGAGAATTTTTATGCATTTCATAAAACAAAATACCCTGGTAACCATTCTGATTAGAAGTATAAGGAGCAGTCTGTCAAGTTCTCCATCCTTATCACTTGGGTGAAAGTCTTTTCTGTGTTTGCCAAGAAAATACACCAGTACGCTATTGCCTGATAATTAAATCTTTCACTGACTCTTTTTCAAAATACATATATTGCCTAATAACAATCCAACCTTTAAACAGCAACTGTTTGGAAAGCTCAGATATGCTTTTATAATGGTGTTGAGAATCATTCAGGATTAAAAACTATTGGTTTTTTTGCTGTCTGGGTTGAAGGTTTTAAGGAATGTTACTGCATCCAAGTGATGGTGCCATTGGATACACGCAATATATGCACATAAAATATGTTCATGATATGGGGCAGAAAAAATGCTGTTTTGAGGTACGTATTTTAGTATGTGCTAAGGAATAGCTTTTTCCTGCATCATCATGTATACTGTGTCATTCTAAGTGTTTGCTAGGGAACATGTTGATCCTTAATGATTAGAAAAGCTGCTTCTCATAGAAGAACTTTTCAATCCATCTGTGCTCTATCCTGTGGGAAGAGTTCTTAGCAGCTGCTTCTTTTTAAAGAAATTCAAGGAGGATCTTTTATTTGCGGCCTGCAGTTGCCACACAGTTGCTCCTTGTACTGCTGATCCTGTCATAAAGTAAACCCGCAGTATACGCAGCTCTAGTCAGTTACATGGATACCTCCACTGTCCCATCCTAAATATATAACCCCCTTAAAACACATTCGTTTTCAGCAAGGCCCACGGGCTAAACTGAGAATAAATACTGCATAAGCACAACTGTTTTCTTTACCTTTTAAAATTTTTTATTCCTACATTCTAGGTGACGTATAAATAAAACTTTAAAAGGCATTTGTCCTTTTGTTACTAACATGTTCGGATGTCCCAGTGAGGACCATGGCAAAACAGCAGAGGAAACACTTGTGATGTTAAGGATTTTTGAATTCTTATTTAAAATTTGGTGTAATACGTGAACTTGAGCAGATGCAATTTATCTTACTGCTCATGTTGTCAGCGAGGCCTGCTGCAGCTGTTTTATTAGAAACTCTAGAAATAAAACCAGATTTCTAGGGATTGTAACAATAAAAAATCCAACCCTACCTTCTTTCATTAACTCAAATCAATATAATTTAAAAAAAAAAAAAAAAAGGCTTGATGCAGGAAATACAGTTCTGTAGGATAACACCAAAATGTGTCCATGGTTAGGTATGTACACAACCCAAACTTAGGTATCTACCTTAAGTGTGTTAACCATCACTGTTAACTACTTCTTCTCTCGGTTGACTTGGGAATTGTTTTGTAAACAATGGGCTACCATGAGAGATGAGTTGTGTCCTCTTTGGTAAATGAAAAATATTTCTGGAGACCTTGTTCTGTCACCTTCTTTTCCTTTCAGCAGCATAATAGTGTCTGCCTGGCCTGGTCTCTGCCCTGAATCTCTTCAGAAGAGTAGCATCACTGACAGGAGAAAACAGCTTGGAAATAGCTGCTGTGATTATCGAGCACAGGAATCAGTCTTGTCCAATGTGTTTCTGTACCAAAGTCCTGCCAACCCTCTCAAAGAGAATGCTAACAGTTCCATCTATTAAAATCTGCTGTAGTAATTCTTTATGAGCTTTTCTTCCCAGCATAAAACAAAACGCCTTGCTATTAGGACACAACCTGTCTGTACCTTTCTCAGTGCTGGAGGAAGATTGCCCATAGTCATTCACGGGTACTTTATTCCTGCTACAAAATGACATGCTGTAATAGTCTCTTATGTAATTATACCTTGGTTCATACTGTATAAAATGATGAAATTCAAATCACTGCTGGGAAACACCTTTCCCTGACATTAATACCAAAATGTTTCACAGTAATACTGAGCTATGGAGCTTGGTTCAGTAATTTAAAACAACAACAAAAAAAAAGTGAAATAGAAGGACATAGAGAAAGACTCTGGAAAGAGGCGACTGGAGATGGGTTGTCACGAAGAAGCACAGCAGGCCTGTGGAGGCCGCTGCCCTCCTTGCAGGAGTGCACGGTGCCGGTTCAGGCTCTGGCCCTGATGTTGCTGTAGCTGTGCTTACTCTGTGTTTCAGCACTGGAAACATTTGTCTGTAGTGCCAGATGGTGGCTGGCACCTAAAAGATGTTTGTCATTCATTTATGCATTTACAATGCACTGATAAATAATATTAAACAGGCTATTTATCCACTGATCTCTATGGCTCTGTCCTGAGGAGAAAGTAAGCTCCTACATTTTCCTGCAGTACGCTCTGTACCAACTTTGTAATTAGGCAGCTACCTCAGCTGACAGAACAGAGAGATCATCTGGCAGCTCCTCCTGCCAGATGTTTGGAGTGGTGATGAGCTGTTTTTGAACAGAAGTGGTCATGAGTGCCCTGGTACTCAGCTGAACAAGTGGGCTCAGTAGTCACATTCAGGGTGAAAGGAGAGAGGACTCATCAGTCACTCTGGCAAGGAGTCCTAGCTTGTAAGAAAGCTGTGTAATTAATGCTAGGTATTTTAAAGCCATGAATTGCAGTTTCTGTATAAGATTTGGAAATGGAAAAATGGGCCCTGGCATTGTTCCTGAGGAGGCAGGGAGGGCATCTGGTGATATTTATGTAGAGGAAGCCTGAAACTGACTGCCAGGGACCTTATTGCCAGGGACCTGAAGGATAAACATATACCTAAAGGTTATGGCTTCACCTTCAGTGGAATTTATGTGTGCTCCTTGGGCAGGCAGAATCTGCTAGTGGCTCATAAGTTATCGTGCAGCTCTAAATGTAGCAGCAAGAGAACCAAGTTGAATGCTTTGATTTTTTCCTTCGTTTAGTTTTGAAAAGTATTTCTCAACCACAAATTTTACAGTTGAAAACCACATTTGTAGTAGTTCTCCAAAGATGTGTCAGAAGAGGAGACAAAGATGGGACAGTGTTCTGATCACAATTAACCAATAGCCCACAAAAGTCATCACTTGGAGGAAACACCTACACATTAAAAAGCCCAGGATCAAGCACAGAGCCCCACAGAGTAGCTTAAGGCTCCACACTTCACTAGAAATAAAATCAGCAGAAGTGAAGGAAATATAACTAGGAAACTGAGTCTTGAACCAGACAAAACCTCTTCTGTGATATGCAAAGTTTACTGTGAAAGTTAATTACACTAAAAATTCAGTATCATCTAAAACATACAATAGAACTGGTACCTGTAGTTGAGGTTTTCACAGCTGCTTGTCCAGCTTAGACCTTTACATTACAACAAACAGAATGAGGAGTGCCAGCTCTTGAGTTTTGTTTATTAGTCTACTGCCCTTTGGTGTCTCTAAGGAACAAGGCAAATGTGTGGAAAAGTAAACTTTCATCTACATTTGCAATTATATTATACATAGTACGAGGGCTGCTCCAAAAGTAAGTCCTGCTATTTCATTATGATAGCCCACGGTGCCAGAGGCTGATGTTGGTGGTATGGCAGTAGAGGCTGAATCTTCTCACCAATATTCCGTTACATTTTGTTGTTGTGTGACAGATGGCAGCAGAGGGGCAGTCGGACATGGGGGCATATGACATGAAAGTGCATATGAAGAAAGGGTATGTCACTGAATTCCTCCATGTGGAAAAAAATGGCACCCATTGACATTCATTGCTGCTTTCTGAATATTTATGGAGCCTAAACAGTGGATGTAAGAACAGTGAGGCAGTGTGTGGTACGTTTCAGCAGTGGCAACAGCGGGTCACCTCCGCTGGTACAGATGTTTATGAACATGGCATGCAGGCTCTTGTTCATGGCTGCCAAAAATGCATAGCTAATGGTGGTGACTATGTTGAAAAATAGCATTTTGTAGCTGAGAATTTGCCCTCTTAAATAGTGTTGATGTGTTCTTTATATCAGTTATAGCTTCCATGGAAGTAAATAGGAGGCATTACTTTAGAGGTATTATGTATGTTCTTATGTTTAAATCTGTGGTCCTCGTGGTTGTGAGAAAATCTTGAAAGGGGAAGCCCATAACCATAATTTAGGTAGACAGAATATTCAGAGAGATGATCCTTAACACTGAATTGTTTTGTATTGATTTTATTGCATGCCTTACTTGTTGTCTTATTTCAGACAGCAGATATGCTCTGAGTTCTGTCCTGCTGTGTCTACACTGTCACCAGTAGCTACTTCTACTTTGACAATAGCTTGGATAGCTGTATCTTGTGGAAGGGTTTCTTCCATGACTCCAGTGTAGGCATCGTTTGCCACTGGCAGATAGCCCTGCAGGTGCTCCTGTTCAGTGCTGTCATAGAACATAGAATACCCTGGGTTGGAAGGGACCCATAAGGAACATTGAGTTTAACACCTGGCTCCACACAGGACCACCCAAAAATCAGGCCATACGACTGAAAGCATTGTCAACCCACTTCTTGAACTCCAGCAGCTTGGGGCTGTGACCACTGTCCCGGGGAGCCTGCTCCAGTGGCTGACCAGGAGAACCTGTGAAGAACCTTTCCTTGATATCCAACCTGAACCTCTACTGTCACAGCTCCCAGAAACAGGGATCTCAGGTGTTTTAATGAAGGATTAATTTTCCAGTAAAATCATTGTGAAAGCTCAAGTGTCTTCAAATACAGGAGGGACTAGGAAGGCATTTGTTCTTTGTCCTATTTTCAGATAAACAGCTGCAGTGAGAAGCACTGTATCTCTCTGGAACTGTTCCTTCATACTTCAAGACTTACATCTAGTTGACCTTTAAAAGCACCTTCCAATTCAAATGATTCTATGATTCTCTTTTGCAAGTTAAAGCTTATAGTTAGAAGAAACAAAACAACAACAACAAAATAAAAACTTTAAGGATAGGACCCGGATAAAACAACTCAGAGCCATCTCAGTTTTCTGTGTACCTGATGCAATTGCTTGAAGTATGAACAGCTCAGTTTATATTCAGTGAAGTTTCTCTTAATTCTCTAAAAACACTCTGTGCGTTGTGTGACACCCATTGAGTACAAACTCAAAGGAGCTGAATGCACAGTTCTGATAAAAATCTGGCTGATTATTACAAATCCAATTATAACCAGCAGCTGACCTGGCAGTCAAGATGAACACTGGTCTGGCCAACAAATCCTTAAAATACCTACTTCCTGACAGTGCGCATTGGCATCTAAATAAATGTGTTGTTGTTACCCAGTCAGATGACTCTAAAGCATCTTAAATGGAGACAACCTGGACAGTGCTTCCAGGCTTGAAGGGAAGGAAAACAAATCATAAAATCTTTGAGGTGGAAAGGACCATAAAAGGCCATCTAGTTCAGTTCCCCTGCAATGAACAGGGATGCCTATGGCAAGACCATGTTGCTCAGAGTCCCCTCCAGCCTGACCTTGGATGTCTCCGGGGATGGGGCATCCACTGCCTTTCTGGGCAACCTATTCTAGTGACTCACCTTAGAGTAAACAACTTCTTCTGTATATCCAATCTAAATTCCCCCTCTTTTAGTTTGAAAACTTTTCCCCTCATCCTATCACAACAGACCCTGATAAAGAATCTGTTCCCTTCTTTCTTGCAGCTCCCCTTTACACACTGAAAGGCCGCTCTCAGGTCTCCCTGGAGCCTTCTCTTTCCCAGGCTGCATGGCCCCAGCCCTCTCAGTAACAGGGTCCTCGCAGGAGAGGTGTTCCATCCCTTGGAAATGCTAGTAAGCAGACTCAAGAGAACTCTTCCCTAGGTAATGCTTTTTTTTTTTAATGGAATGCCATTTGTAAAGTATCATGGATAGATCACAGCAAATCCTGCAAAACTGCTCACTCACTGTTGCATCTTGAGGAGCGCAAACCAGACTCGCAGGCAGGTGCCTTGCTGCCAGTTACCATCCGCAGCGTGACCGCTGCCACGCGCAGGGTCTGCAGCCCAGACCTCACACAGGAGGCGGCACAGCGTGGTGGCACGGCCTCGGTTCTCACAGCGTGAGGAAGCTGAGCGCTTTATCACTAAATTTCAGGGAAAGTTGATTGAGGTTACTCGCTTACAGATGAGTCAGGGGAACTCCTGCGGTGCATGGTGGGGATTCCTGCTGCAAAGAGCTCTCATGGCATATATTTTGTGTTTTCATATTATGTTTATTGTTACTGTTGACTGTGGGACCTAACAGTGAAGAGCTGCTTAATTCGAATTAAAGAGCACGAGTGATGTCATACAGTTGTGACAATCCCTCCATTAAAATAGGCATTTCACTGGAAATTACCAAGGATAAAATGAGTTACAGCCCATTCAGCGGAAAGAACCAACTGAGGAGAAAACACCCAGCGCTTTTGCCCCGGGCAGCCGCAGCGCGGGGCTGTGTCTCGGGGGTCGGCCGGGCCCCGCGCTGCCCGGGGCACACGCACCCGCCCCGCTCCGCAGCCCGGCCAGAGGCACCTGCCGGGGACTGCGGGGCCGCCCCGCGCTCACTGCCTGGGATGGGGAGAAGCCACCGCCGCCAGAGCGACGCGCGGCACACACCCCCGCCGGCACCCACTCAACCGCCCGCACGCAGCGACCGCTGAGGGCACTGGCAGAGCAGCACGCGCCGCCCTCGCAGACATGCGCGGCCGCAGGGGCGCATGCGCCGCCGGGGCCCCGCCAGAGCGCTGCGCGTGCGCAGAGCCGCGCCGGGCAGCGTCGGGGGCGGCGGCGGTGGGACCCGTACCCGTGCCCGTACCCGTACCGCGGCGCGGCTCGGCGGGGGCTGCCCGAGCGGCTCCGCGCTCTGCCGGTGCGTGGCCGCGCCCGCGCCGGGCCGCGCCCCAGTTTGTGTCCAATCAGAGAGTGATGTGCGTGCACGGAGCGGGGCGGCAATGCGTAAACAACCCCGGGAAACTCC